>NW_026262993.1:162500-247500 GCF_947179515.1 Apodemus sylvaticus | reverse complement strand
TTTTGGATATTAAGCAGGTATGTGGTGTGGTATGAGTGCTTGAGAAAAGAAAATGATGCATTAGCTGTGAACTCCCCATTGTATGTCCTGTGTATTAGTAGTTGATGATATTGAAACAGAGGAAAACTTTTCTGGGCTGATTTACTTAACAGTGATAATTCAGACTTGATCCAGAAGCACAGATAGGGATGGGGTTTCCATAGACATGAACTTCCAGGCAACTGTCTTAAAAGTACACAGTATGGGATGATTCTTTCATTTCAGATGACGTGCAATCGGGAAGTAGTTTTCCTACTTCCTACACTTTCCTACAGTTTTTTAAACCAAAGAAGGTATCTTAGAGTAATTTAGCTTAAAAAAATGTTCTTCAGGTCACTTCTTTTTGATATGTAGTTGATTTCCCCTATAGCAAGATTTACTTTTTGGAAGTCAATTTGAACTTCTATATTAAATATTTTAGTTTAGTTAATAATTATTGGATTCTTTTGAGATTCCTAACACAGTTTGTTAGTGTATAGCTTTGGAAAACAGTGTATGTCATAGTCCTCCACAGTGAAATGATCATTTTTCTTACAATCTTTGAATGGTGTGGTCATAAAATAATCCTTGTGCTAGAAAATACAAGAGGAAGAAGAAATACATGCGTAGAGGCTATGCTTTGGGTTTCAGTGTCTCTTCTTCATATTCATGTATTTGTAGGGGGGTGGTCCTACTCAGAAGTTTAATCAGATTAAAGATCCCTGATTATTTTTTATTTTTTATTTTTTTAAGATCCCTGTTTATAAACTCTTTAGAGGGGTGAAGAAATAAGCAACAACTCGATTTCAGATACTTATTTTTTCAACATATAGCTATCTCTTAGAACAGTTTCTTACTTTTTTAAAAAAAGTACTTATGTTTTGCTGTATTAGAAAGAAGAGAAAAAATCTTAGAAACATATTAAGCATATGATTAAATTGAAAGGGTTCTGAAGAATCCTTTAGAATCTGTTTTCTTTGTGCAGGTACCAGATGTTGATGTTGGCAGCACTTAAGAGGGTCACAGGACATTTAAAATCACTAGGCTGTGGTGAATAAAATTTCAGGTCTATTGCACTGAAAATTATTTAAAACTTGTGTTTGTTTACTCAGTGGTAAGTAGTACAAAAAGCATTTTTTTTCTCTATGGGTGTGTTTTAAACAGGTACCTTTGACATACATACATGATCAATGAAAATGTTTAAAACACATTTGTGTCCCAGGGGCTCCTATCACTGCAGGCCACTGGTTCCATTGAAGTCCATTTTCACATGTGCAGAGCTGATCACTCTGCACTTGACCTTCCTTGTAAGTTATTTGTTTCATGTACTAGAGGGCTAAGGCTACATAGCTGTGCCAGAAGTCGGAAAAGGCGTACGTGCTACACTTAGGTAGTATTTCCTTAGTGTTATCTGACGGTAATTTTGAGAAGATAAGAGGACTTTTTATGCCCACCCCCACTTTTGGGACTGAGCTAAGTTTCTCATTGATAAAATAATTAAGAGTTTATAGTTTCAATGCTAAAATAGAAAGTAAAAAACTGGTTTTGAGGAACAAAACCAATTCCAACAGGGGGTACCTCTCTGTACTCACTGTAGATTCTTATTTATTCTTGTTTTATGGGTGTCACACTTGAGTAGTTATGTTGCCTCCTTTCTTAGTTTTCCAAAGGAGTTTAATACATAGATCCTCCAGTTTGCCTTGTTTCTTTAGTTAGGAGTTTGAACCAATGCTGTAAGTGCAATGAAATCCATTTCTTCTAGACTGTGTTATCTATCTTACTACTGTCCATCACGATAGTATTCCAGCTTTCTGTGGGAAGGGAAGTATTTTGAATAGTCTATCAGAGGAAATGGCTAGGAGGAAAAGCAGATCTCAGCAGCTCTCATTTCTGGGATTACGGCTGACTTCTTCCTTTTTAGCACACCTTTCAGGTGGAAATAATACAGAGTGGAAATAAGAAAAATAGTATGTGTAATGAAGTTAATTTTTATACACCAAAGAAGATGTTGCTTGTTCTGTTTGTAGATCCTGGTGCCTTGGTTTCATTCAATGACAAAGAGAGATGTGGTGTTATTTGTGCTCTCATGTCGCTAAACCTCAGGAACATGCCAGGACATTTAGATTGAATTGTTATGTGAACATCACTGAATAGTCTTCACAGTCCTAGATGGTGTGGCCTATTCCTTAAGGTTATGTGATACATTATCTTGCTCCTAAGTCACAAGACTGTACAGCGTATTTCTGTTCTGCATATTGTAGCCAACCAGAACAGATATTTTTATATTTAAAAACATCTGAACACAGAAAAGATACAAAAAGAACACAGTAGAGATGCTGAAAATCAAGCATACATAGGGTGCACTTGTATGAGTGGAGTTTACAAACCTAAAGCCGTGGTGAGTTGGTGAGTGAATGGTGTGTGACTTTGAGGACCTGGGGCATTATAACAAACTACTGTAGACTTTATAAGCTCTCTGCACATAGATCGGTTTTTTAATTAGTTGTATTCTTTATTTACATTTCAAATGTTGTCCCCATTCCCGGTTCTGCTTTCCCCCAAAACTCCCTAACCCTTCCCCCCTCCCCCTGCTCACCAACCACACACTCCCTCTTCCCTGTCCTGACATTCCCCTATACTAGGGCATCTCGCCTTCTCAGGACCAAGGGCTCTTCTCCCTTTGGTGTCCAACAAGCCATCCTCAGCTACATATGCATCTGGAGCCCTGGGTCCCTCCATGTGTAGTCTTTGGTTGGTGGTTTAGTCCTGGGAGCTCTGGGAGTACTGGGTAGTGCTTTAGTAATTAATCAAGTTACTGAATGTTTGCATTTTATAAAACTTACTTTTAAATGTTTGAATCTTATACTTAGATTAATATATGGATACATTGTACAAGATTATTTGACTGTTGTCAAGACATTTTTCACTTAAAACCTTTTTCTGATTAAAAGCTAATATAAGAGCTGAAGTCTAAACAATGTCAGGATCATATCTTGTCATCCTGGAAAGTCGTCCGTGGGTGTGACAAGATGGAGATGCCCATTTGCTTAGCACCGTCTCTCAAGCCCTTCTGAGGACTGCCTCCTCCTCAGGCACAAATGTGTCTGTAGTAGTTTTGCTGGTTTCTCTCTTCTTCTTCTTTTTAATCATAGATTTATTTGTAAGCAGATAATTTACCATCAATATTTTGCTCCAACAATAAGGCCTTTGTTTTCTTGTCCTTCAGTTTCTTTTTTTTCTTTTTCAACTATGTGTACATTAGATCATTTTATAAAAATTGCTTCATGTCAGTCTGTGGGACCACCGTGTTCTCATGGTCCATTGTCAAATGAAGCATTGTCTGAACAAGCTAGCTGTCACACACAGCCATTTGATGTTTAGATTGGTAGTGTGTATAGCCACAGATCCTATATCCATAGGGTTTCTGATCACCAAAGACAGAATGTTTTAAACTGATGTATTTTAACTTACCATTACTGTGATTATTACGACATAGGTCTTTTATATATTATATGCATACATATGTATCTATAAATTTATTATATTTACTTGTATTTATATTGCTAATCAATGTACTTATGTAAAGGAAACAGACTTGCATGGTAGGCAGCATTGAGGGGGAATTTTAGAATGCCTTTGTCACGTCTGTAGTTTAGTGGAGTGTGTAAAATAAACAATGCCTACTGTGTGATGAACGCCAAAGAGCTAATCAATTTTGGATATTACTCCTGGTTAGAACTCATGTAAGCTGTCCTGTATTATAGTTACTTGGAAAGATGTATAGAAGCGTAATGTTTTGAGTGGGTAAATTTGTTTTGTAACCTGTGAAATGTGTTCCTGGGGATAGTGCATCTAACCTCTGAACTTTCCACTCATTGTCTATGCAGTGAGGATTCCAATAATGCTTTTCTTTTGGATGATATGAGGATATAGCAATACCTTTTGTAAATTTATATGCAGTTTGCTAATTTACTAAGGTATTCTTGCCAAATGACCTAAATTAGAAGGAGGGTGATTTGGATCAAGTCCCTGAGCTCACTGTCTAGAGTCAGATTACATTTGTCCATTCTACTTGGAAGAGGTGTGTGTGGGGGGGGGAGGGGCATCAAAGATGTATGGTTTTAATCTTACTTTTGTTAGAGGCTATGACTACTCTAACCCCCATATCTTCAATTAAAAAACTTGAAAATAGTTCATTTTCTAGTCTAATTACTTGGCAGAAATTTAGAATAGCAAGAAACTAGTAACAACCAAACCTTTCCTTTGCACTTACAGATCAACAGAAGAGATTCTTGTGTCCTATAGACCAAAGAAAGAATCAGCAGGAATGCCCAGGGTGAATGATGGATTGCAGAGCCTGGCTGGTAATTACTTTCACTGAGCTAAAACATTAACTTGATACATGGGAGCAAGGCCAGATGAAAATCGGGAGGTGGACCTCTTCCTCCCCATGGAATGCCCATACTTGCCTTGTGGAGGTAGTTGTTTCTTTGGTGGGAGAGTCCAGCTCAGCTTCCTTTCCCGAGGCTCAGCATGGATTTTCATCTACCACCCCGGTAGACAAGGAGTGGTACATTTGTTTTGGCCATTGTAATGATAGGTGTTTAAGTCAGCCTGCTTTCTGAGATGGCAAGAACTCACAGTTTCTCAAGACTTTTCAGTAGGATACCCGATATTAACAGAGATTTTCTCCTCTTGGGGTTCAGCTTTTTTGTAATTTTTTTCCATAATGTGGGCTCTGGAACCCACATGGTTGATAAGCATGACACTCTCAAGCACACTTACACCACAGAACTTCACACATGACACTACAGAGCACACGTCTTCCCCCATCCTTACACACACACATCGCCATCTTCACTTCATAGATGGAAACACGCCTGAGCACATATAAAGGAGAGGCTGAGACAGGTGGGATATCTGGGGTTTTACATGCACAGGCCAGAGAGAAGACATTTTCACAGCACACTGCGGCTTTCGCGCATGCGCACTGCCCGCCCCTGCCTAGGTCCCCGCCCCAGTCCCCGCCCCTCCCGTCACTTCCTCTCCACCCTTTTTAAGCATGGAGGGGAGAAGGCTGGGGCGTGGTGATCCAGGTCTTACTGCTAGTCCTGCACCCAGCTCTCCAGAGCCTGTGCAGCAGATCCCGGTCATACTGCTAGCCGCGCACCCAGCTCTCCAGAGCGTGTGCAGCCGAGCGCCCCGGCCGCGGTTCCCCGGTAGGCGCTGCGGGCTTCCCGGCTCCCCGCTGCCCCCGGCACCCGGCCAGGCCTTGCGCCCAGGCTAGAGCTTAGCTGCCTTCATGCCCGCTCCCGCTGCTGCTAGCCGCGCTCTGCCTCCCTGCCTCCCAGGCGCCTGAGTGAGCCTGCCAGCTGCAGTCGGAGTGGAGACCCCTGAGCGAGGGCTGCCGCTCCGAGCAAGGTGCTGGCGCTGCATTCCGAGGTGCCCGGCCTCTACAACTACCTGCCATGGCAGTACCAAGCTGGAGAGGGAGGGCTCTTCTACTCCGCCCAGGTGGAGATGCTGTGTGACCAGGCATGGGGCAGTATGCTCTGTGCCAAGTTCTTTGTTATCCTTGTGCCTGTTGGATGTGTGTGCTGGGTGTGTATGTGGTGCATGCACTGGAGTATGCGTGGCATCTTTTTCTGTCTCTATCCACTTTATTTCCCTGAGATAGGGCTTCTCATCGACCTGGAAACTTGCCGTTTTGGCTAGGCTGGGCTGGCAGGTTCTCAAGATCTGCCCGTCTCTGTTGCCCAGTGTTCGTGTTACTGGCATGCCCAGTCACAACAGGCTTTTTATGGGGGTGCTATGGATTTGACCTTGGGTCCTCACACTTGAGCAGGAAGTGCTCTTACCCACTGAGTCACGTTTACAGTTTTCCATTGTGACCCCCATGATAACACCAAGAGACTATATTCTATTACAGTCCTGTTGTAGCAGTCAGGAAGACAGTGGTGCTTAAAGAAGAAGCTGGCTTCGCATCACAAGCCCAGTGTAGCAGTGAGGCTTAAATCCAGGTCACATTACAACTTCTGTCTGCTCACCAGGAAGCAACGGACATTATAAGACATGGGAGACAGACCCACAGGAATGCCAACACCTGAGACCTTGTGCCTTGTCTAGACTCCATTCTTTAGAAACACTTAAGCTAGACTCAAGCAAAGAAGAAAGCAATGAGAAGTGTTAATGGTAGAAGTCCCTTCCTGAGAACCATGCCAGACTTCATGGTGACATTAGCAAGACAGTTTCTGTCCTTTGTAAACCAGACTGTATCTGGCCCATCTCCATTCGCCTCACCTATGTCTCTGCTTTGACCCTTTCCCCTTAGGATGGATGAAAATTACAATCTCTTGCCGCACGGAGTCAATTTCCAAGATGCCATCTTTCCAGACACACAGGAGAACAGAAGGATGTTTTCTGTCCTTTTCCAGTTTGCTAACTGTTCCCAAGGGCAGCAGCTGACAACTTCCTCGAGTGACTGGGAGATCCAGGAAGACAACAGGGTAAGAAATGGCTGCACAGTCTGTGACTTGGCAGAACAATAAGTCCTATTGTCTATGACAACTAAGTCATGGTCGAGGGAGCCAAGAATGCTCTTTTAAATGATGTATCCTCCGTCTCTCTCCCAGCTTGACACAGAGCAAATGCAGTGCAAACATTATTACATGCTCAAGTGTAAAGCGCTTGTTAAGAATAGGAAGAAGTCAGACGAGGCAAGAGTTATATCCTACGTGTTCCAGTTTGAATTTGAGATGTTCACCTTCCTCTCTGTCAGTCTTGGTGCCCAGCTAGGGTGGGGGGCTGTGGACGTTTCAGAAGATCCACCTACCTGGAGCAGATAAATCACTTGGGCTATGCCTTTGGGACTGGATCCTGCTGTGGCTAGTTCCTGGATTCCTTTTTTTTTTGCTTCCCGTTTGCCATGAGCCATTGCTACTCCTAGGTTTTGGATGCCCAAGGGTTAGTGCTTGGTAAGGTGTCTTCACAATGTAGGAGCGAGATGAGAGGAGGGCACGCATGTCTCAGGTTCCCCTGATTCAAAAGGGAGACCAAAACCAAAGCCATATTGCACTCATTTGATTAAAATATGTAAATCTCTTGGCCTAGTGCTTGAGAGTGTTCAGTGTCTGTAAGTGTCCATTATGACTGTCCTTGTGACTGACCGTCTAAGGCGCTAAGGCTGTGGTTCTCAACCTGTGAGTTTCCAGTCCTTTGGGGGGGGGGTCTAATGACCCTTTCACGGGGGTTGCATATCAGATATATATCAGATATTTACATTATGATTCATAACGGTAGCAAAACTGCCATTATGAAGTAGCCACAAAATAATTTTATGGTTGAGGGGTCGCCACAACATGAGGAACTGTATTAAAGGGTCAGGGCATTACGGACCTTGAGAACTGCTCATTTAAGGAATTTTCTTGGATTAAAAGGAAATGAAATAAAAGGGTTCTCAGAGCTAGCATTCTGTGCTTTAAAAAAAACATTTTTTTTTTTTAGATTTGTTTTGTGTGTGTGAGTATTTTGCCTGGATGTATGTATGGGTACCGTATGTGTGCCCAGTTCCTGGGGAGGGTAGAAGAGGGTGTTTGATCCTGTGGAACTGGAACTTTTGGATGGTTGTGAGCCACCATGTAAATCCTGGAAATCAAACCCAGATCCTCTGGAAGAGCAGAAAGAGCTCTCAGCTGCTGGGTCTCCTCTCTAGGCGGTGTTCCATGATTTTAAGCGTGATGCTCTCTTTAAAGCTTACCGGGTAGCCCAAGAGGCTGGAGTCAGAGTTAAGATTACAGTTGAGTACGGAATAGAAAGAGATCTCCTAATCTGAGCCAAATGCCAGCAAGGGGGAACTGTTAGGGACCGTCGGCCCTGATGAGATACAGTCAAAACAGGCCTGTGGGCTGCTGGCCTGTCACCCCCTGTCTTCTGCGCAAAGTAGATTTGAAGTTAAATGACCCAAATCTGAAGAAGGTCTGATGTGGCTATCAAATCCAACAGTGGCCCTAATTTATGGCATAAAGAATCACCTTGGATGTATCTGCTGGCCCCATTCTTTCTTCCCGTGTGCGGAGGGGTTGAGAGCCACGCCGTCTTGTCTGGTGGCTTGGCCTAGGGAAGAGCCTTGTTCCTGTAAGCTTCGTCAGGGATCCTTGGCCCCCAGAACCATTCTCTTACTCTCACAGAGAAGCTGTGTCCATCATGGGCAAGGCTGTCCAGACCAAAGAAGTTACTCATTTGCCTTTTCACACACTGGAGGTTCCTGCCCTAGAGCCACCCTATTGACAGCAGTCTAGGGTCTCCTCGCTTTTCTTCCAGGCTTTCTGAGAGTTTCCTTGGATTTGTCAACCTGTGTTTTGTTGCAGCATGGTCCTGGGAACCTGCTTTGTTTTCTCCCCTCCCCCACAGCATGTGTGAGCATAGGTGTGTGCTGGTGCACTTGCCTGTGTGATGGAGATACATGGAGGCTAGAAGACTTCTGGCTTTGGTCTTCAGGCCCGATATTAGTTACCCCACTATACCATTCCTGGGCAACCTCCAGAGGATTCCCTAGCATGTAAAAATAAATATTAAAAAAAGAAAAAATTAATTTACCCTTGCAGGTATTAAACCTGATAATATTTCATGTGTAAATCTGCAAACTCATTTACACCAGGAAAAAAGAACTGAGTTCATTTTTGCATTCAGCATCCAGTGGATATAAATTGGCATAAGGCAGATAATGCTAGGCAGACAGCCTTCTGGCTGTCAGAGCCATCCTTGTAGTGGAAGAGACAGTGCCTGCTGGGACGGGACTTGGATCATGTGTCCTGTCACTCAAGTGTCTGTGCCACCATGTGTCATGGAAACCACACAGACATTCTTATAGTGGATAAGAAGTCAGAGTGGATTAAGGCTAACTCAGGAATGAGATTATGCCCATGTCTGTAAGGTCAGGGCATTAATTACTTGACCTCTGCCTAAATACTGGTGTACATAGTTAGGGACTTGGGGACCAGATCAAGGGAAGAAAAGCTGGAGATTTCGTGCTTCTGACTTTCTACCTTGCTAGCTCCTGGTCTTTCTTGTTAATGAAATCTTGACAAATCCTGTGCTCAGTGTTAAGTGTCTTTTGTCTGTTTACTCTGAATCTGGATTAGCTATGTACCCCAGGTTGGCCTAGAACTTCTGGCACCTAGAGCTTGGATTATAGGATTGCACCATCACGCATGCCTGGAATTTTTTGGCTTGCTACTCTCATGCAAACTTCTCTCTCTCTCTCTCTCTCTCTCTCTCTCTCTCTCTCTCTCTCTCTCTCTGTCTCTCTCTCTGTCTCTCTCTCTGTGAGTGTGTGTGTGAATACTTGCTAGTATTCATAACTCCCTGGGTTCTATCCCTGGCACCAACTTCCCAACACACACAAATTTGTCAAATATTTCTATGGCTTTTTCAGATTAAATACTAAAGAAAATTTTACTATTGCACAAAAAGAAACACTTTTATTAACTGTTGTCACCAACATCATTATATACAAAAATAAAAATTTTAATGATTTTTCTATATGTATATATATGCATGCTCACATATATGTAGGAATACACGTCTAGGTGCATGTCTGAAGTTGACATCAAGCATCTTCCTTGACTGCTGTCTACTTTATTTATTGAGGTAGGATCTCCTCACTGAACCTGGAACTCATAAATTCCAACTAGTCTAGCTGTGGAACTTGCCCTAAGGACCCCATTTTGCTTTCCAAATGCTGGGATTACGAGAGGCCAGCATGCCTTCCTGGATTTATATGAGTTCTGGGGAGCCAAACCCCAGTCCTTGTGCTTGCACAGTGGACTCTAGAGCCCCTGGACCATCTCCTCAGCTCCCTTCACTGATTTTGCAGTGGCAGGTTCTCACCATGTATGCCACAATGGTCTGAGACCTGTGATCTTCCTGCCTCAGCCTCCTAGGGCACTGAATATGTATGCATACTTTCACTGCAAAAATGAATTTTATGGAAAGTCAGAAACAAGGGCTTTGCCCAGAAAGGCTATAGGGATGGCATCTTAAATCATTTCAGTTAGGTAAAACCTATATCCACAGAAGAGGCTCACAAGTGAGCCATGCCTGGTTGGGGTCTCCCTCTGAAGTCACTGTCCTCCTATGTACTTCTTGTGATGCTTTTCATCTAACCAGGTGCTTCCATAACACTTCATTCATCTACAAGTTCTTCAGCCTAGAAGCAGTGCACCAGACCCTTGACCTTAGAGAACCTGCAGAGAGTCCAGGATGATGCCTCCTGAGGGCATAGAAAGCAATTCTGTGCATTGGGTCTTATTTTTCTGTGTGGGCACGAAGCATGAGCACTTCTATTATGATGTGGTTCCATGGGAGGAGGGTGGTTCTCCTCTGCCAGAACAGGAACTGGCTTCATGATGGACTACAACTCAGTGGATTCATGAAGCACCTTAGTCTTTGAGCATTGGCAGTCTGAGAGCAACAGTTTCGCCTTCTCCCTCAGTCAGAGATAAGACAGTGTGTTGGGGCTGTAGCTCTCTGCTACATCACAGTTGTGGGGCAAGTACCATCTGTTGCATAGATTTGTTTTAAATTATCTTATAATTAATCATTAGAGCTGAAAAATTTTTAAAAAGATTTATGTGTCTGTCTTTGTGAGTTTGTGCCATGTGTATACATGTGTCTATGGAGGCCAGAAGAGGACATCAAATCCCCTAGAACTGCAGTAACAGGCAGTTTTGAGACATCTGACATGGGATGGGTACAAGGAGCCAAAGAGGAGTGAGTGCTTTAAAATACGGAGTCATCTTGCTGGGCCAAGAAATAATGCTTTTAAGTCATCTCTCAGGACTTCAGTGATTTACCTTTGTAGAATAGGACCATTCCTGATGGGAATATCTATTGATTTCATGAAGTGTAAATATTAAAATTTGTTTGCCTAGAATATGTGTGTAGCCAGTCATTGGCAAGATGCCTATGTTTGCCTGAGTGGTAGGTGATAAAAACATGGAATTGGCATTCTTATTTATGTGTTCTCATTGACAATCTGTGAAATAAAGCCATATCAGTAGAGGTGTTTTCAGGATATGCAATAGGTAAAAAGCTGCTTCAGTGTCTTCTGTGTATGCACTGATGAATACCATATCAAAGCCTCAAGAAAAAGAACGCTACATTCACACCTTTTGTGTATTATAAGATGGTGTCTGCACATCAGCCTTGCTGTGTGCTGCTTCTGACCTTGGACAGGATGCTGTACCTGCTTCCTCTTGGAATGACGCAGCAAGACTCGTGTTTCAGCATGCTGTGCCTAAGAATGGCCACAAATAAACATTAGTTTCCATTCCTTTTTTAAAAAGATAAAATATGGAGATCTTAATGACTTTTAATAAATGCAAAATATGCAGGGTTTAATAGCTTTTGGTAAGTATAAACTATGGATATTTTAATAGCTTTATTGAGTTCCATTTTCCAAAAAATACAGTTCAGCATGGAGCTGCTGCCCTGCATATCAGTCAGTTTCAGATGTAGAAGATATCAGAGGGATATTGTGAGAGAGAGAGAGAGAGAGAGAGAGAGAGAGAGAGAGAGAGAGAGAGAGTGTGTGTGTGTGTGTGTGTAGAGTGTCAGGCAGGCTGTCAGGCCTCGACCAACTGGCCTTTTGTTTGAACTTTTAATATTTTCTATAAGCGTGTATGATGTTGTGGTGGGGTGTGTATCTGGGTGTCAGAGGACAATGGTGCAGAGTAAGGTCTCTCCTTCTACCTTCAAGACTCCTGCGGATAGGCCACAGGTCACCAGGATTACAAAGCCACTTCCTTTATCCCCAAGCCCAGTCTGGGCTTGTCTTAAATCCGCTCCCAGGAGACTGTTTCTGTGTCCATCTCTGACTTGTGGGATGTGCCAGGCCCATCTAGGACACCAGAATACTGTCCCCAGTCATCTTGGCTGTTTTTCTTGTGGGACCTGAGGATGATCTTGGCCCTTGAATCTCGATTGCCTGAAATCTGAGAACCTCAGACTGTGAGCCTCTAGATTTTAATGGCTGCTTCTATTTCTTTAGGGGTTACAGAACTATTTAATTTGTTTCCCTGATTTAACTCTGGTAAGTATCTATCTAGAAAATCATCCATATCCTTAAGATTTTCCAAATTGTTGGAGAAGATGCTTTTCCAGTAAGACCTAATGACTTTTACGTTTCCTCGGGACCTGTTCTTAGGTTTCCCTTTTCATTTCTGATTTTGTTAGTGTGGATATTGTCTCTCTGATGTTTATTTAGTTTGGATAAGGTTTTGTCTATCTTGTTGATTTTCTAAAAGAACCAGCTCTTGGCTTGGCTGATTCATTGTCTTGTTGTCTTTGTTCCTAATGAATTGATTTCAGTCCTGAGTTTGATTATTTTCAGTGTCTACTCTTGGGTGTTTGCTTCTTTTTTCTAGAACTTTAAATATAGTTGTATATTTAAATTTTTATTATGAGAAATCTACTTTTTTTTAATGAACATACTTAGGGCTATGACCTTTCCTCTTAGCACTGATTTCATTGTGTTTCATAGAATTTGGAAAGTTGTGCCTTCACTTGTATTTAATTTACAAAGGCTTTGATGCCTTTCTTTATTTCTTCACCGGCCAGAGGGAGTCCTTCACAGGCCATGGGAGGCCATGTCAGAGTGGTACTGGCCTCTCTTCTGCCAGAGAGATCAAAAGCTACAAAGCCTTCAGCAAGATCCACAAGGCTGCTACCCGGGGTGATGTTGCCACAGTAGAGCGCAGACTCATACTTAGGAAAAATGACATCAATGACCGAGACAGCAATGACAGGTGTCTGGGGCTGGGGGTCAGGGGAAAGGGGCAGGCTGGGAGGCAGGTGGAGAAAGAAATGTGTCAGCTTCCCTAAGTGGCCCCAGTGTCTAGGAGTAGGAGGAACTGCCAATGTTTGCAGGGCTACTGACTAGTATGCTGACCTTTGTCGCTAAGATTTCATGGTAATCTCAGTGCTTGGCAGTTATTCCACTGCTCTGGGAAGTGGGGTGGGGGAAGGGCGGAAGGCCCTGCTGACCTAGAGCTGTTTACCACAAAAAGCCCCTGGTTCTTGAATTCATTAATGTTGTAGTATCCAGACCTCCCCTTTTCTGTGACTGATGTACCTGTTTCTCTCCCAGGCACTATAGTAGGTTGGCCTCATTTTCATTCACATGTCCTTCAGTTTATTATATACACAAATAAATAGACATAATCATTTTAGTTGCAGTTTGCTGAAAATAAGATACAGACTGTGTATCTTTCAAATATGGGTTTTCTTTCCATTTATGCAAGTTTTCCTTAAAGAGGTTTCATGGCTGGAGTCATAATAGTGAGCAGGAAAATATAACTTTAAAAGTGAAAAGCTGTCCATTTAATTTGATATTGGCAGTTGGTTTGTTGCATGTTGATTTTATTATGTTTGGGTATGGGCCTTGAATTCCTGATCACTTCAGTATTTTTAACATGAAGGGGTGATAAATTTTGTCAAATGCATTTTCAGAATCTATTGAAATGACCATTAATTTTTTCTTTGACTTTCTTATATAGTTATTGAATTTTCATATATTGAACCAACCTTGCATCCATGGGATGAAGCCTACTTGGTCATGCTGAATGATGACTTTGATGTGTTCTTAGATTCGGTTTGCTAGTATTTTATTGAGTACTTTTTCATTGATGATCATAAGTCAAATTGATCTAGTGTTCTCTTTCTTTCTTTGCGTCCGTGTTTCATTTATGTATCAGAATAATTTTGGCTCTACAGAATTAATTAGGTAGTGTTCTTTCTGTGTTAATTTTGTGGAATAGTCTGAAGAGTGTTGGCATTAACTTTTCTTTGAAGGTCTGATAGAATTCTGCCCAGAAGCCATCTGGCCTTAGGCTGTTTTTGTTTGCCAGTTTTTTAATGACATCTTCTATTTCCTTAGGAGATATGGGCCTGTTTAGTTAGTTTACATGCTCTTGATTTAACTTTAGTATGTAGTATCTGTTTAGAAAAATCATCCATATCATTTAGATGTTCCAGTTTTGTTGTGTATAGGCTTTTGCAGTATGATATGATCAGTTTTTATGGTGTTTTTATTAGATATTTTCTTTATTTACATTTCAATGTTATCCCCTTTCCTGGTTTCCCCTCTGAAAACATCCCACCCAAATCCCCTCTCCCCTGCTCACCAACACACCCACTCCTGCTTCCCTGTCCTGAAATTCCCCTATTCTTGGGCATCTATCCTTCTGAGGACCAAGGGCCTCTCCTCCCTTTGATGTCCAATAAGGCCATTCTCTGCTACATATTCAGGTAGAGCCATGGGCACCTCAATGTGTAGTCCTTGATTAATAGTTTAGTCCCTGGAAGGTCTGTGGGGGTAGTGGTTGGTTAATATTGCTGTTACCACTATGGGGCAGGAATCTCCTCTCAAGCTCCATTGGGGAATTTATGTTTAGTCCAATGGTTGGCTAAGAGCACCAACCTGTATTTGTCAGATGCTGGCAGAGAATCTCAGTACACAGCTATATCAGGCTCCTGTCAGCAAGTACTTCTCTGAATGGCCTTTCCTTCAGTCTCTGCTCCACAATTTGTTTCTGTATCTCCTACCATGGGTATTTTGTTCCCCTTTAAGAAGGACCAAAGTATCCACACTTTGGTCTTCTATCTTCTTGGGCTTCATTTTGTCTGTTAATTGCACATTGGGTATTCTAAGCTTCTGGGCTTAAGCTTCTAAGCTTATCAGTGAGTGCATGCAATGTGTGTTATTTTGCGATTGGGTTACCTCACTCAGGATGATATTTTCTAGTTCTATCCATCTGCCTAAGAATTTCATGAATTCATTGTTTTTAATAGCTGAATAGTACTCCATTGTATAAATACCACATTTTCGGTATCCATTCCTCTGTTGAGGTACATCTGGGTTCTTTTCAGCTTCTGGCTATTATAAATAAGGCTGCTATGAACATAGTGGGCATGTATCCTTATTATTTCTACTTCCATTTTTAGGTCCTGGATGGTTTTGTTCACTTCCTTCCCTTGTTTGTTGGTCTTTCCTATAATTCTTTATGGGATTTTTGTGTTTCTTCTTTAAGGGCTTCTACCTATTTACCCGTGTTCCCCGGCATTTCTTTATGGCAGTTATTCATGTCAATCTTGAACTCCTCTATCAGCATCATGAGCTGAGACTTTAAATCCAAATCTTGTTTTTGCAGTGTGCTGAGTATCCAGGACTGGGTTCAGATGATGCCATATCGACTTGGTTTCTGTTGGTCATGTTCTTGTGTTTGCATTTTGCCATATTGTTATCTCTCAAGTTAGCTGGTCTTGCTGTCTATGACTGTGGTTTGTATGTCTGCAAGCCTGTGTCAGAACTCCTGGGAGACCAGTTCTCTCTCTGGGGGAATTTAGATATGGAGAAGTGTGGTACAGGTTCAGCTCATGGGTGGAGACAGAAACCAGAATGATTCTGTCCCCAGTTGGTCCTTGGTTCCTGTGTCCTGATGGCTTTGAGCAGGCCGCTCTTTGGCCAGGAATTTGAAGAGAAGTAGTGGTCTTACCTGTTAACTCAGGTGTGTAGGCACTCCTAGGAGATTGGCTCTCTATTGCTGGGATTTGTGGATGTAGCTCTGTGGCCCAGGATCAGCTCTGGGCACAGACAGAAATCAGAAGACACCTGTCCTAGGCTGCCCCTAGGATCTTGTGTTGTAAGGGTTTCAGGCAGGTTCCTCTGAGCAGCATGGGTGGTCATACCTGTGTCCCCAGTCATGTCTACACTTCTGGGAGTCTAGCTATCTCCCTGTGTCACCTGGGTATGGAGTTCTATGGCAAAGGATGATCTGTTGATTTTTTTGAATTTCCGCACTTTCTGTTTTTATGTCTCCCTTTTCATTTGGGTGCTATCTCTGGGCCCTTTTGATAGCTTGGCTAGGTGATTTTCTATCTTTTTGATTTTCTAAAAGAACCAGCTCTTGGTTTTGTTGATTATTTGTAACATTCAGACAGGGCTAATATTCAAAATATATAAAGAACTCAAGAAGCTAACCAGCAGAAAAAAAAAATGAGGATGCTTCAATCCTACAAGTGAAGCAGAAGAAAGCATTCATGTGAGGTAAAGAACTAAACAGAATTCACAACAAAGATATCTCAAATGGCCAAGAAGAACTTACAGAAATGTTCAAATTCCTTAGTGATCAGGGAAATGCACATCAAAATGACCCTAAGATATTACAGTATACCAATCAGAATTGCTAAGATCAAAAACTCTTGTGACAGCACACATTGGTGAGGATGTAGACAGAGAGGAGCATTCCTCCATTGCTGATATGATGGCATACTGGTACAACAGCTTTGGAAATAAATCTGGAGGATCTTCAGAAAATCGTAAATATATCTACCTGAAGACCCAGCTATACCACTCTTGAGCACATATCCAAAAGATGCCCCACAGAGGCATGTGCTCCACTTCGTTCATAATGGCCTTTTTGTGATAGCTGGAAGTTGGAAACTTGTGGTTTATTTACAAAATTTACAAAATTTACTTACTTAGCTATTAAGAATGAGAACCTCGTGAATTTTATAGGTACATGCACATAGATGGAACTAGAAATTATCCTACTGGATGAATTAACTCTGACCAAAAAGGACATGTATGGTATGTATTCACTAATAAATGGATATTAGCCAAAAAATGTATAGGATCCCCAGGATATAATCCTCAGAACTCAAGAATCTTAACAAGATAAGTGAAGAATCCTAAGTGAGGATGCTTCAATCCCACATGTGAAGCAGAAGAAAGCATTCATGTGGGGCAGAGAGAGGGAGAGACCTGGGTGGGAGAGGGGAGAAGGGAAAAGGGAACATGATCAGGAATTGTAGGTTGGGGTTGGGGGGAAGAAGACAGAAGCCCCGAGGGCTAGCCGAAAGAATCGCGAGACTTAATATGAAGAGGTAGGAGTGGGAAGTACTCCATTAATTTACCAGAGACCTGGGAGACAGGAGCCCAGCATGGCTGCTTTGTGAGAGGCACAGCAGCTGAGTCAGATGCAGATATTTACACCCAACCAATGAACAGGAGCTGAGGGCCTCTGTGGTGGAATTAGAATAAAGCTGGAAGAAGCTGAGGAGGAGTAATACTTCATAGGCAGACCAGCAGTCTAACCTGGTCTCATCTGATATGGACCCCCGAGATCTCTCAGGTTCTGAGCCACCAACAATACACCAACTGATATGAAGCTCCTGACACATATTTACCTTTCATTGTGCTGGGTAAATGCCTAATTTTGTAAGTCCATATATGAATACCAGCACTTTGAAAATCGAAATGGTATATTCAATCCAACTTTATTCTCTCTTATGGAGAGAGTACAATATATAATATTGTATATATTACTCATTTGCCATTGTGAAACTCATATTTCTGGTAGAATTTGGATTTTATCCGTAAAATCAATTACTCATCATGAGACTTAAGTTTAAGGCTTAAAGTTCTAGATTTTAGTTCATTATAATGGGGAAATCAGAGACAAGATCTGGTCATACCACATCCACAGTTAAGAAAGGAATGAAACAAAAGCACCCAATGACTTCTTTTTATTGATTTTTTTTATTGGTTGTTTTATTTATGTGCATTTCAAATGTTATCCCCCTTCTCAGTGTTTCCTCCACAACTCCCTTATCCAACTCCCTCCCCTTCTTCTGTGAGGGTGCTCCCCCAGCCACCCACCCACTCCTGCCTCACAGTCCTGCCATTCCACTACGCTTGGCTATCTAATCTCAACAAAACCAAGGGCTTCTCCTTCCTTTGATAACAATCCTCTGCTACATGTGCAGCTGGAGCCATGGGTCCTTCGATGTATAAGGGACAAAGATATGGGGAGAGACCAAAGGAAAGGCCATCCCGAGACAGTCCCCACCTAGGGATCCATCCCATCTACAGACATTAAGCCCAGATACTTGCTAATTTAACATTTGTTGACAGGGGCCTGATTTATCTATCCTCCTGACAGTTTCTGCCAGAGCTTGACCAATACAGATGGTGAAGCTCTCAGCCAAGCATCAGAACACAGTGGTCTCCATTAGGTTAGGGGAAGAACTCACTGGAAGACACTCACACACACACACACACACACACACACACACACACGACATATAAACACCCTCATATGACCCTGCTATACCACTCCTGGGCATATATCCAGAGGGTTCCCCGGCATGCAATAAGGACACATGCTCCACTATGTTCATAGCAGCCTTATTTATAATAGCCAGAAGCTGGAAAGAACCTGGATGTCCCTCAATGGAGGAATGGATACAGAAAATGTGGTATATTTATACAATGGAATACTACTCAGCAATTAAAAACAATGGATTCATGAAATTTTTAGGCAAATGGTTGGAACTGGAAAATATCATCCTAAGTAAGGTAAACCAGTCACAAAAGAAAACACATGAAATACAATCACTGAGAAGTGGATATTAATTAGCTCAGAAGCTCTGAATACTCAAGGCACAATTAGCATACCAAATGATTTCCAAGAAGGAAGGAAGGAAGGAGAGGGCCCTTTCATGGAAAGGCTTGATCCAGCATTGTAGGGGAGGACCAGGACAGAGACATGGGAGGGGGTGATTGGGGAATAGGTGGAGAGAAAAGGGCTTATGGGACATATAGGTAGGGGGCAATGGGAAAGAGGAAAGGATTTGGAATGTAAACAAAGAATATAGAAAATAAAAAATAAACACCCTCATACACACTCAAAAACTCACACACACACGAAAATGATTTCAGTCCAAAGAATCAGACTAGAGTAGTACCAAATACTAAAGTAAAGGTTTGCAGTTAAGTTCATGTATTCTTTTGTTAATGTAATTTCCTCACATAATGGGAAGAATGATTACAGAGAAGTTATTAATTTATATCTCATATGACTTGCTAATAAAACAACTGCAAGTGCAGTCTTACTGATTTCTTGATTTATGTTTGTGACTGATAATAAGATTGTTAATTAAATTTATTAAAATGCCCACAAATTTAAATATAAATGAATTCTTATTAAGCACACTCATTCTATGGGCTGTAAATGCCTCTCATCCTTAACGTGCAGATTTTCCTGTGCTGAGTAGAAAGTTTAGAGATATAGTACATTCAAACAATGTAACACCAGACAGCTATTAAAAACAATGACTTCTTGAAATCTGAAGGCAGTGGCTAGATCTAGAAAATAGCATCCTGAGTGAGGTTTCTCAGTCATAAAAGACCACACATGGCGTGTACTCACTGATCAGTGATATTAGGCAAAGAGCATGGAATACCCACAGTACAGCTCATGGACCACATGAAGCTCAAGAGGAAGGAAGACCAAAGAGGATAGATACTTCAGTCCTACCTCGAAGGGGGTCTCAAGTCCACTAGAAACTTGACCTATTTATTTTTAAATAGCATTTCTGAAATTAGGAAGTTGTAACAAGTAACTACTTTGAAGAATTATGCCCTGTCTAAAACTATTATCAATTAATTGAAATATTAGCCAAGTGAAAGTTCTCATTTCTTCACATTGTACAAATCAAAATAATGAAAAAATTATCCTCATTTTAGTCCTGGCATTTCTTTTGCCAAAGATTTAGAAATTAACAAAATAGTTTCAGATATAACTTGCTGTTGTCATATTTTTTCACATTTTGAATATTTAAATATTATAACTAGAACTCCCAGAATTCTTTTGAATATATCACATATGATTTACTGTAAGCACAGTTGGTTATGGTTCCTGCACACTTTATGAATGATGTAATCTAAAACCTGCTATCAGGTAAAGCGTAATACATCAGGAGTTATAATTCATATCCTAATGTAAAGTTCTCAAAGTGTGAGAAGAACAGGGTCATAAGCCAACCAGAGTCACAACCATGACTTCACTTGTGTAGTCATGTACCAGTGGTCTACAGTGGGAAGATTGCAAGTTAGCAGCTCCTGAGACACATTGTGAATTCAAGACCAGCCTGAATTCTGTAACAAGACTATGCCTCAAAGAAAAATATCCAAACATCTAATTGCTGAGCAATTTCATGGTAGAAAAAGCTGTAAATCCTTTGCATGATGTTTTTCAGTAATCCTACTATGACTTGTGAGATGAGCTTATTTTGATTCCCTTTTTATTGATGAGGGTCTTGGGTATGCAGAGAATAAAGCAGTGAGTAGCTACAGAGTTCAAAGAAGGAGTCAAATCCAAATTGAGAGTTCTAATTTAGAAAGGTTACTTTGGCCAACTGTGCTGCACAGTTTATGTCAACTTGACACAAGCAAAAGTCATCTGAGAGGAGGGAAGGTCAACTGAAAAATTTCTCCATAAGATCTGGTTGTAGGCAATCTTCTAGGGCATTTTCTTAATTGGTGATTGATGGTGTAGGAGCCTGCCCATTGTGGGTGATGCCATCCCTGGGCTGGTGGTTCTGGTTTCCACAAGAACTCAGTCTCAGGAAGAGATGGAGAACAGGCTAGTAAGCAGCACTCCTCCATGGCTTACCATAATCAGCTCCTGCCTACAGGTTTCTCCCTGTTTGAGTTTCTAACCTCACAGCTTTTACAGATGAACTGTTTTCTGGAACTGTGTGTGATATAAGCCCACTCATCTCCAAGTTGTCTTGATCATGATGTTTCATCCCATAATGGAAATCCTAAATATGACAGCTTGGTACTAGCTTAGAGGGGCAGTGCTATGACATAGGTGACCATTTTTGGGGGGGGGGAGAGGATTTTGGAAGGACATTGGAATATTGTGCAAGAAATACCACTGAGTTTTCAATGCTTGCTGAGCCGTTCTTTAGGAGCTTCCTAATTAAGAAGGTTGAAGGTAATTCCGGAGATGGAGGCCTGGCTTGGGAAGCTTTCAATGATGAAAGTTTCTATCAGGGCCATTTCTATTTTCCTCTCCATGTTGCTTTGGTTATGTTGTTTCATTGCAACAATGGAAAACTATTTAACATATTGGGCGTTCAGCTCAGTGATAGCATCCTTACCTCCCATGCAGGAATATATATGTCATGATTCCAATATTGGAGGCAAAAACATTTCTTTGAATTGGATTCCCAAAGTTAGTGAGAATTACACGAATAACTGTGGCTTTTGACCTAGTTTTGTAAAAAATTCTTAAAAAGTTTTCATTTTCACAGAACTATTCTGCACTATGCCTGTGCATACGGCCATCCCAATGTAGTGGCCCTCCTGATAGAGTGGAATTGTGACATTGATCTTCGTGACAGTGACAACAGAACAGCACTAATTAAGGTAGAAAGCAGCCAACAGTTTCAGTGTGACACATATTGGATGGGAATTCTTAGAATAAACATGATCTCAGATACATGCAAATAATTAGTGAAACCTATGAAATTTTTGCTTTTCTCATCATTCCAATCTGTTTCTTGATCCAATGCCCATAGGCTTCACAGTTCAAGCATGAAGAATGTGTGGCTATGTTATTAGAACACGGTGCTGATCCAAATGCTATTGACGACAGTGGGAACACCGCACTGCACTATGCTGTTTGGTATAACAGCACCTCAATGACAGCCAAACTGCTGGCACACAATGCCGACTTCAGTATAAAAAATGAGGTAAAAAGACACAGCTTTGATTTACAGATTATTTCCTACATACTTTAAAATATTACATTGGAATCCTGATACAGCTTTGACCTAAGAATCTCTCAAATGCTAAATGTAATAAGTGGATTTTATAAGACTTATCTAGATGAGCCAGCTTTGATGGGAGCTCCTTCTTCCCAAGCTTTCCTTCCCCCAAAACACTGCATGATTTCTCTCCTTTACTCTTCTGAGGAACAATCTAAAGAGAATTATTACCTCCATCCATGGCAATCCTGAAGAAATTTGCAATTTCCTTAAGGCTACTCTCTTAATTGTAGCCTTTCGGGAATTCATGTTGTCTTATACTTCCAATGTATCAGATAAACAAACTTCAATAAGATACAAGGTTTCTATATTATAAGTGTCTAAATTATGTATTTTTCTGTCAGTTTAACCCACATGGTATCCATCTCAGCATGTCAGTGCATTTTATAGATCTCTAATATCATGGGCCTTTCAGACAATTAGGTAACCACAGAGTGGGTTTGTCCCTTAGTTTATGATACAGAATGTTATACAGGCAAGGATGGCCTTGAACTTTTTATGTAATAAGGATGACATAAAACTTGTATATTTCTGGACCTCTGAAGTGATGGGCTTTTGGTAATTCACCACTATGCCTGGCCTATAAAACCTCATAGTTCACTTTGATATATAATTTCCAATGACATACTTATTTCAGTGAAATAAAGCAAGTGTTGGAGAAGTTATTCAGGGGTATTGTCAATTTACCACATTTTATGCTGATTTTCATTACAGCTTTATTATGAAGATCTTGCAAGGAGGAAAGTCTAATTCCACAAATTTAAATCATAGTAGAAAAGTTTTCAGTATTTTCCTTGAGAGATTACTTAAATTGCAACTCTAGCACAGGGTATAATAATAATCCTTCATATTCTCCCAGAATATCAAGTCTAACATGAATTTCATGTTCATTTGTTATAGAAATAGTATTAACATTAGTACAGTAGGTCCAGTATGGAAAAAATACTGTGACATGCCATCCTTTCTACACTGTGCTTTTGTAGCAAATATTCTCTGCCTCAGTGACTTGGAGTTCATGGCATTTCAGAAGCATTTGCATTCCCACAGGCTCTGGAAGAAACTATTTAGGCTCTACTCATGGTATCAGGAACCCATGGCAGACATTCTGTTTCACATGGTTCACTAAGATTTAAGTTATGAATTAAATGAGATAGGTGTCAAAGGTACTCTGATGGCTTATGAAGAATGGATCTGTGTGAGAGCACTGTGTGTGAGAGTGTCAAGGATGTAGATAACTGCACCTCAGACTATGTGAGCTCTTCTGTGTCTTCCACATGATTGTCTGTTGATAAATAAGTTCTCAGAGTTAAAAGTTATTATTGTTTTATAGGAAAGCTTTACACCACTTACACTGGCTCGAATGAAAAATGACAACCTGGCAAAACTTTTAGAAGACCAGAAAGAAAAGATAAAGGAACTTGATGAATTAGAAAGGTGACGTTATTCATTCTTTTATTTTTTATGTTTTTATGGGATTCTATAGTGTGTACCATCCCTGAAGCCCTGTTGCTGGAGTTTCTAATCCTATTAAATAGGTATAAAACCCCCACATAATATAGATACTGTAATTATAAGCTATATTCCTAGATTGGGCAGTTCTAGCACTGTACTATCTTATTCACAAGCTGTGAGAGTCCTTGTTTCTTGAGGTTTCTCCTGGCCAGGAGCTCCTGATTCATGGTGTCATCTCCTCCTCTTCCTCTTCTTCCTCCTTCCTCCCTTCTCCCTCACCTTCCTCTTGTCCTCCTACCTAACTTGCCCCAGTATTGGGTCTCCCTTCCAACCTTTCTCCTTCACTGCCCAATCACTGACGTAGCCTTTTTTTAAGTATAGATTTTGAAGTTTATGTTTTAATATTTCATTAAAAATTGAGATCTTAAACATTTATTTTTAAAAATATGTCTTTTATATTACTTTCTTTAAAAATGCTATATTAAATGAAAGTACATTTTGAAAAAAATTTCTTCCCTTCAGTGACTGGTTTCTTCAAATATTTTCGTTATCTTTGCTAGTGAATCCCTAAAATTCTCAACATTCATATGTTTGGCAAATGGGGATTGCCTTAAAACTTGATCAGCCTCAGTTAGTAAATAAGACAGTAAACAGGGCAGCCACAGACAAGACTACATAAAAGTCAAGTCTGTCTTTACACACATGCTCACACGCATACACACACACACACACACACACACACACACACACATACATACATACACACACACACTTGTATGTCTGCAATTACCCAGTCATGTATATTCAACACATGTAAATACACCCATGTGTGCCCCGCCCCCCCACACACACATACACACATACACACACACACACACTCTATTGGTCATTGAACCTATTTTTATTTCAATAATGTGTGTCTTAATAGGTTGTATAAGTTGAGCATTTAAATATGAAAATAATTAGAGAAACATAGGCTAAAAAAGAAGCAGGACTCTGCTTTTCCTCCAAGTATTTCTACTTCATTGTAGTCACATAGGAAGTTTTTAGTGTTTTCTAATTTATGTGGACTGGAATTGGTAGGTCATATATAGAAAAGCTGAATGCAGTTGTGAATTTCATGTTTTGATAACCCCTATAGCTCCCCTAGAAAAATATCATATCCATTTATTCTTAAATTTCCTATACTTTATCTTGCAGTTTGTTTCAACTGTTTCATGGGGCTCACTGTACCCTTTTGAGACCAAATGAAGGCATGAGTGCTTTTTAGATGCATGTTTGATTTGAAATGATGATGGCTAATTCTATGTTGCAAAGCTTAGTTCTGCACCAATGACAGGGGTGGTTTTCAGACCATTTTCAGTTCAGGTATCAAAATTATGTGAGTCAGTAACTGGATACTAGTGCAGCCTACAGATGGTGATTTTGGAAAAGTTTTAGTCTTCCCTTCGGCCAGTGGGCAGACAAGGGTTCCAGGCACCCTCCTGTTTCTTTCTCCCCAGTGGTGGATTCCTAGTGCACACCAGACCACCAACCACATCTGGCTATGTTTTGTCCACCACAACTTCTGACAAATCAAACTGAGACCCTCACACTTGCAACTTAGGGACTTAACAACTGAACAGTTGTGTGAGTCCATGTCTTTTTAGATTTTGAAAATAAAAGTGATTTCTACAAGATTCCTCAGCACTGAAGATGCTGTGGTAGGAGAAACTGGGAATTTGGGCTGTGAGATACTTTCTCAAGTAAAACTAGTTGAAAATGTCACATGATTAGGTATAGGTTTTACTAAAGTGGGATGGTAATTTATTGTCATCTTCTATTATTTCATTTAAATCTACTTGAAGATGAAAAGTTATTTTCATAGTTTAGTATGAAATAAATTATGATTCTAGAATTTCTGAGTATGAATTCAAATCTGTCACATATTCACATGGTCTTTCTGTGTTTCTCAAAATTATCTGACATATATTGGAATTAAAATAAATTTAAAGCAAGTCCAATGCTTAGAACAATGCACGGCAATTACATAGGAAGGCCTAAGAACAGCTAAGCCTTTCCATTCTTAAAGGTGTTTGACACATATAAAGACACAGTGGTGTTAATAAGGCAGGTTTTATTAAATATGAGACTCCGTTTTGCTGAGAGTGACATTGGAAATGTTGGTATATTTACCTCTACGAAAGAAAGCATACTATATTATATTGTCCCCTTAACTGTTACAATACTTGATCAAAATTTATTATTTTAAATATTATTAATATCATCATCATTATTTTAAAATGATGCAAATGTTTGTGCTTGTATTTGAGTATGCACATATGAGTGCAGGTGGCTGAAGAATGCACAGGCATTGTATGTCTCTGGATCTGGAGTTAGTTGGTTATGAGTCACACAGCATGGGTTCTGGCTGTTGAGCTCAACTCCTGTGCAGAAGCAGTATCTGCTGTTAATTGGAGCTGGGTCTCCAGTTGCAATTTCCATCTTTTATGATCTTAGTAGTGGTATAAATTTTATATCAATGTTCCTCTTCTTGTCTACAGCTTCTTTCCTTTGCAGAAAATCATTTTATTTGTAATACCTGGTAAGTTTTATGGATAGGGAAAATAAACATTTTTTGTGTTTTATTTTACAAGTTTAATATTCATCTGAAAGTATTTCATTTTTTGTAGGTCTTCAAAGAAAACTTCCAATGGAAAAGAAGAGGTATGCAAAAATTAATTTCAAATCATATTTATTAAGGTACAGTATAAAAATCAAAGTAATACATAAAAATGGACTTAGAAATATAGTATAAAATAAAATAAAAATTAAGATTCTTTTGTTATATTCAAATATTTCTTTCCAAAATAGTTTTTAAAGTCACCAATAGTAAAGGTGTCTTTCCTTTCAAAATCTGGTCTTTCAGAAGCATTTTGCTTGTTACTTATGTAAAACATGGGTCTCTTCTTTCTAGTGTATGGGGTACTCAACATGACAATATCTGAAATTGCTATTATTCATTTTATAGGTCAAAGAACAAGGAAATCATATGCTTGACCTTAAGGAACTAATATCATGTGAGGGAAACTCAAAGGACTGTGAGCAGTACAGTTGTGACACTATTTTGCATTTTATTGAAGAGCTCATGAGGCAGAGAAAAGGTAGGAGTTCTGCATGCAGCCCCTGTGTGTGCTATTGATGAGGGTGAATTGCCCAAACATAGGCATGCTTGATATCAAAGAACAGAAAACTAGTCTCAGCAAGAGCTGCCAGCAAGCCTTCAGAGCTTCAGTGAGCGAGCTTGACACCATGGCCTTGGGATTGTTACATTAGACTCATGTGTTTCAACAAAATGGAACAGGCCAGTCAGCCAATACATTAAATTGGTGGCGTGTGCCTTTTCGTTACTTCTTTTTGGTTTCTTTGATTTTTTTGGGGAGGGAGTGTGATTTTCTTTCTCTCTTTCTTTCTTTCTTTCTTTCTTTCTTTCTTTCTTTCTTTCTTTCTTTCTTTCTTTCTTTCTTTCTTTCTTTCTTTCTTTCTTTCTTTCTTTTTCTTTTATTTGTATTTTCCTTAATTTTTATTAGATCTTTTCTATATTTACATTTCAAATGTTACTCCCTTTCCAGGTCTCCCCTCTGAAACCCCCTATCCCATCCCCCTCCCTCTGTGCATTAACTTACCACTCCCAGTTCCTCTCCTGGAATTCCCCTACACTGGGGCAATGAGCCTTCACAGGTCCAAAGGCCTCTCTTCTCATTGATGTCTTACCAGGCTATCCTTTGCTACTCATGTGGCTGGAGCCTTGGGTCCCCTCCTTGTGTACTCTTTGGTTGGTGGTTAAGTCCCTGGGAGCTTTGGGGGTGCTGGCTGGTTCATATTGTTCTTCCTCCTGTGGGGCTGTAAAACCCTTCAGCTCCTTGGGTCCTTTCTCTAGCTCCTCCATTGGGGACCCTGTGCTCAGTTCAATGGTTGACTGAGAGCATCCCCCTCTGTACTTGTCAGGCACTGGCAGGGCCTCTCATGAGACAGATACATCAGGCTCCTGTCAGCTAACACTTGGTGGCATCCACAATAGTGTCTGGATTAGGTAACTGTATATGGGGTGGATCCCCAGGTGGGGCAGTCTCTGGATGGTCTTTCCTTCAGTCTCCGCTCCACTCTTTGTCTTTGTATTTCCCCTCATGGATATTTTGTACCTATTCTAAGGAGGACCAAAGTATCCACACTTTGGTCTTCCATCTTATTAAGCTGCATATGGTCTCTGAATTATATCTTGGG
The DNA here is from genome assembly GCF_947179515.1 of Apodemus sylvaticus. NCBI lineage: Eukaryota > Metazoa > Chordata > Mammalia > Rodentia > Muridae > Apodemus > Apodemus sylvaticus. The sequence continues at coordinate 220,089 of NW_026262993.1, read as the reverse complement.
TATTCCGAGTTTCTGGGATAATATTCATTTATCACTGAGTGCATGCAATGTGTTTTCTTTTGTAATTGGATTACCTCACGCAGGATGATATTTTCTAGTTCCATCCATTTGCCTAAGAAATTCATGAATTTACTGTTTTTAAAACTGCTTCTTCATGTGACTGGAGGATTGACGCAGCTCTCTGGAATCACTTTGGCAAAGGATGCTGAATCCTTTCATGATGACTCTGCCATATGATATTTTGAGTAGACACTCTTAGACTACTGCTCTTGTTTTATTGGCTCCTCTCTTCTACTTGGTATTAGCATTGTCTTCTAAAATTCAAAAAAATATTTTATTTTTATTAAGTGTGTGAGTGTGTGTGTGTGTGTGTGTGTGTGTGTGTGTGTGTGTGTAACTGGGTGTGAGCATCGCTTTGCATGCACAGACTGAAGGAGAAGTTGAGGTATCCTGCTCTAAGATTATCCTCCTAATTCCTTGAGATGGTACCTCACTGAGTTTGAAGGTATGTTGGCACATGAGCACCAATGCTCTTGTCTGCAGCTCTCAAAGGCTGGGCTTACAGGCACATGTGTAGTCATATGTGTTTTCTGTATGGAGGTTTGGTCTCAGGTTCTCATGCTTGTGCAGCCAACACCCATATACACTTAGCTAGCTCCCTTAAGGTTGATGGATCTAATTTTTAATCTGCTAAGATGTTTTACAATATTATGGAGTGTGCGTGTTAATGTATTTTTGTATGTGTGTTTGTATGCACATGCATGTATGTATGTATATCTATGTGTGTGTGCCTGTAATGCATCTTCCTAAATTGCTCTCAACCTCATTTCTTTTGAAAGAGCAACTCTCACTGATGTCAAAGCTAATCAATTCAGTTAGGTTGGCAGTCCAGTGAGCTCCAGGTATCCTCCTGTCTATGCCTCCCATGCATTAAGATGACCGAATGTACCATCATGCATAGCTTAAAAAAGGAACACAACAACAAAACAAAACAAAACAAAACATAACACACCCCCAAACCTGCTAAGTTATGGGTACTGGAGTTCAAATTCAATTTAGAATCGCTTGCATAGCAAACACTTTAATGACTGAGAAAACTTGTCATTCCTCATCATTTCAAATCATGTCACAACATTGTGTAAGCTTAGATTTTTTAATATGTACATTAATACAGCTTATCAATCACTTCAATAAACTTTCTAGCCCACCATCCAAAGGCAGGGGAAAAATTGGAAAAAGTGGTATGTGTACCTGTTTAAAAGTAGGTCTTTGGATGGTGATTCTAATTTCCTTGCTCAGGATAACATCAGTCAAGTTCAGTAGTCTCAGGATACCAACAGGGCAGTACAAAAGTGTCACCAAAGAAGAGTCAGCAATGGTGGCACAATTCAGCAGAAGATACTAGGCCTCCCCTGAGTTGGCATAAGTCAGCAGGGGCTAGGAATAAGTCAGACCAGCTGGAATGCCAGGAGTTTTCTGCCTTGGCTCTTTCAGCAAACTGAAGATCAGTATAGAGGCAATACCAAAGCAGAGTTGCATAGCTAGCTATGCAAGCTCCTTATCACTGTCTTTGTGTTCTACTTATAATCTCTCCAAACATGACTTGACCTCCCTTGGGTCTTGCTTCAGCAAAACACCATGTGAGTTTGTATCATATGACAAAACCAGAAAGTCACACTTCAACATTTTAAATATACACAAATATTTTCTTTCTCACAAAACATAACTTTCCAACACACTGGTTGAGTGCAGGTTGTACCAATACTCTAAAGAGTTGTTAAGACCGATTTTGTGTGCTTGCTGTACCATATATTTTGGTAAAGATTCATAAAAATTATGAGAAGCCACTTAATATAGAGAGAAATTTATTGAAAGCAAAAGCTGCCTCTGTAGGATTTATCCACATATGGCATTTTCCTCACAGTTGTATGAGCCTTGAGCTTACCATAGTGGCACCCAGTAATGCCATGAAATGTGATCAGTTTATATTATGCATCTTCACATTTATTTATATTCTTGCCTTATGCAAGATTTTGTAGCTTCAGTTTTTTAAATTTAAATTAATACCTATATCTGTGTCCTTATAGTAATGTAAGTTTTTTTAATTTAAATTAATACCCATATCTGTGTGTCCATATAATAATAAATGAAAACTATTTAAGTATGACACATGACCTCATGACATTCATATATGTATTTTATTATTTTATTTTTATTTATTATTTATCAACACTTATATGCAACTAATATGTGCTTAATATATTTAACTATGTTTATGATTTTGTTTTATCTTATTTGATGTCAAAACTTAGTTTCATTTCTTTATCATTTTAGTCTGTAATAATGATTTTATCTTTCTTCTCCATTCCATTCTATACAGTTTTCTGAATTCTATATATGCATTGTATATTTCTTATAATCAGTTTGGTCCTTCTTTTGTTGTTTGTATAATTATTAGGTAAACCACAACAAATGCACCCAGCATATTGTTTTTTCTCCATTCCTAAAGCATGCCAATGCTTTTTGCTAACTATGGTCCTGTAAATTATTCCTTGTTTACTCTAGCCTATGGGAAGACATGCCCTTTTCCTGGCATTGTGTGAATACTGGTGGTCTCCTCTAATTGTGTGAGATGTTGTGTCCCTCAGCCCCAGGATATTTCCTGGAATTCCCATGTTGTTATGTGCTCTATAGTATGTTTCAGACGGCCTAGTAACATGCCCAGAGCATCCCCTCTTCTTTGTGTCTATTTTCCAGACTTCTGGCCTGTGATTTCTGGCTGCTTTCTTCACCAAATAGCTTATCTGCACAGCTCCAGGAGTCTAGGAGAGTCAGAATAGCTTTGTCCTCATCATATTCTAACCTAGTCTGTACTATCTCATAGCACAGAGATAGAAAATTGGGATAATATCATCAAACTATTTTAGTGCTTATTAGCTAACAATTTATGTCATGTCTGAAGCATATAATCTTCAGTTTCTAAAACATGTTTTTTTCTGATTTGTGTTGTTTGAGGTAGGAATCAAAATCAGTACTTTTTACTTGACCTTGTTTAGATTTAGAGGGCAGTAGCATCTCCACTTCTAGTCTGCTGTAGAATACTGGCAATGTGCCTCTTCACACTCTGACCAACTACTTCTTGTTCTTACTTCATGCCTACTCATCCCTTCCATTAGGGCATATTCCTGCATGCTTATTCAACATTAAAACTTTGTTTGACTTCAGTATCATCTGAGTCTGTAATATCTGGTTTTATGTCTTTTTTTGTCTTCTCTACTAGTTCTTAAACTAAACACCTTAACTGTCTTCTTTTCATATCTTCAGAATGTACCATGTCTTCCACTGTGTGGGTCCTCAGGATACATTTCTACAGTGCATCATGTTTAGGTAAAACTCTAGTCTGTTTTATTTGTCAAAAATGCTGCTGTACTGTAATTGTGCTTTTTCTCCAATACAGATATAAATTCTGAGATCCTAGTGAAAATCTGGGGTGCAGTTTATACATATAAAAGATCAATAGACTTTGAAAAACATAACTGTGAACTAATTGAAGAAGATTGTGAACGTATAAGTAATGAAATTATTGCACTGCGAGAGGAGTGGTCTCAACTAGAGATTGAAAATGCTGAACTGCAAGATGAGCTATGCAGTTTGAGGTAGGATGTCCCAATTTTAGAGAAATATTTTAACTGTTTTCATTAGAGCATAAATAGAACATTTGTAGTTTGTCACTAACTTTGTAAGTGTTCTGAAAGGGAAGAACTTTTCATATTTGGGTTTTATTATTATTACTTTTGATAGATATCTTTATGTAGTCTAGGGAAACCCCAAATTTGTGATCTTCTGGCCACAGTTGTTTGATTTTGGGGTGACTGGTTGGGTGCTTCAGTTGTTAAGTGGGAGAATTGTTAGCCTTGTAGAATGTGAAAATAATTAAATTACAAATATCATTATTACTATTTTCCATAATTATGTATATATGCATATATGAGATATATGTATGTGTCCCATGCAATCACACTCTTGGTATCTACGGAGAAACCTCATTTTCATGAGGCATCAATTAAAGTTTTAAAAAATATTTTACAATTATGCTACAAAGAATACACTTTCTTAAAAGCTTCTCTAAATATTGAATTATTTTTATTTGAATACAAATTTGAATATATTCTCTAATATTGAATCCTTTAGCTAAAGGATGTAAATCATATTAAAGGACTTGGCTGATATAATTGTTCCAAACAAAATTTATATTAATTTCAAATTTCACCAATGGACTATGAAACAATAGTTTTCTTAATTAAGACAAATTCTTTTAATATTATACTGCTTTATAGTGAACCAAGAATTTTAAATAAAGTAGTAAAGTATCACCCTTCCATAGAGATAAACTTAGATCTTATTTCATTCTCATATGCACAAGGCAAATATATGATTTCTAAATAGATTATTCAACATTAATTCACAGAAAAAATTCAAATTTGTATGTTGAGAGACATTTGATACTTTGTAATTGATTACTAAATTTATCAAGTAAATTGTATGATTTATATAATTGATAGAGTAAATTGAAAGAAAATAAAATAGAAATAAAAAATTGTAAGAATGCATTTGAGATGATCTGTATGATGTTGGATTCTAATAATGAGCAAAATGCTTGAACATATTTTAACATTCTTTATTCCTTTGTGAAACATCCTTGTGGCTAATTATATTTTATGAAGATTATAGTTTAGTTGTATAAAATTTATAAACTTTAGTGAACAGAATAACTTGAAACCTAATATTTTTATTAATTTTTTGGTAATTTTAGATAAGATATTGTAATTATTCATTCTCTACCCCACTGGTTCTTCTCAACCTGTGTGTTGTTACTAAGTTAGGGGTTAAATGACCCTTTCACAGGTGTCATATAAGACCCTTAGGAAATATTTACATTACAAAGCATATAATACATTGAAAGATATACATTACAATACACAAAATAGCAAAATTACAATCATGAAGTAGAAATAAAAGTAATTTTCTACTCAGGGTCACTACAATAGCAGTAACTATATTAAAGGGTCACAGTATTAGGAAGTTTAGAATTTAGGACCTGCCCAGCCAGAGGCCCATGCTCCTTCCAATTTGCACCTGTTCCCAGAGCTGAACCTGTACTCTGGATTCCCACCCATTCAGGCCCCACCCAGATGCAGCTTGACCCCAAGGAGTTCTGACACATCCAGGATCAGAGAATCCCAGGATCACTGTAGCAGTTATTTATAAAAAGTACTGTACAACCAGGCCTTTGCACCAGTCCTTCCATGTATCCGGTAAAGAGTGACCCTCAAGCTTGAATAGTTAACCAAATATATTTATGTATAAGAAAGTTCCAATTTCATAATGCCAATTTACAATGATAAAGTTCTGTCCCAATATTTCTAACCTCTCAGCACGGGAGAAGCCCATCTGACACCATCTGGATCTGTGCATCCCTTCCTGCACTCCCTCGTGCAGCTCCCATGCTCCTTCTCTTTCTAACCCTCCTTTTCTTAGCTCCTCCTCCTCTCTCCCCTGTCATCTCTGGCCTCTCACAGCCTCAATGTGAATGGATAGGAAATATCTTGCATCAAATCACAGGTTTCAAGAAGGCACAGGCTCTGGTCAGAGACAGTGAGGCCAGTTAACACCAGAGATAACCAGATGGCAAGAGGCAAGCACAAGAACATAAGTAACAGAAACCAATACTACTTTACAACATCAGAACCCAGTTCTTCCACCACATCAAGCCCTGGATACCCCAACACACCTGAAAAGCAATATTCAGATCGAAATTCTCATCTCATGAAAATGATAGAAGTCTTGAGAAGGCCATAAATTACTCCCTTAAAGAAATATAAGAGAACATAGGTAAACAAGTAGAAGTCCTTAAAGAGGAAACACATTAATCCCTGAAACAAATACAGGAAAACACAAGCAGATAAAGAAAGTGAACAAAACTGCCTCATACTTTGAGGAACTGCAGTTGTAGGTATTTCCTACCATTTGCCACCATAGATGTGAAAATACTACTGCATGAGAACTGATGTTAATTGACTAGAGAATATTGATTCCACTTTGCTATTTTCATATCAGTGCTTGTGATGCCTCCCATAGTCTTATCTGCTACGTTCTGCTTAAGCTGGGAGATCCTGAGTGTAATGTAACATGATCATTCCAGCCAAGCAGTACTAAGAACATAACCTATGCATTATTACAAATGTACAAAATGGCTTGTTCAATGTAATTTGTGAACATACATGATGTAGTGTGATGTGTTCAGGGCCTCAAGCTCCTCATATTCTGCCACTTTCAGTAGTATGGTAAAGGACTCAGTGAAACTTATGTAAACTTACTGTCACACCACCTAGAGGATGATCAGTTGCAATCATATTAATGCACACCACAATTATTGTATGTAGCTCACATTGTGATGAGTATTCTTTGAAGGCTTTTATTCAAAGTTGTTCATTTGAGTTGGAAACTTCATGTTCATTTTCAAATGAAAAATTCAACAACACAAATATGACCTTATATGAGCCACAGTACTTAATGTGTGTTTAAACCATAGTAAAATGCATATATAAACAAAAGTCACAACAAAATGGAATTTCATGCTTATCAGACTTGGCAAATTTATTCAGGGACTGTGCAGTAGTCCTTGACTCTGTGTCTTTAAATATCACTGAATTACCTGGATGAAGTGACATGAAGTATTATGGACAATGGCATTCCTACTACAGTTGATGAATGACGTTAGAGGTGTAGTTTACATAGCCACAGCAACATGCAAATGAAGTGCTGGCTGTGTTCTAATTCAACATCAGCACAATATGCAGGGTAGACATTTTGATTCATAATGAAACAAAAGTTATTTTTCCTGGTTCTTTACACAGTGCATGAGACATTCACTTCATCATGTTGGGCAAGTCAATGGAATGGTAAAACTTTAAAACACTAAAACATGGTGACTATATGAAATTTAAACTATAGCACTCTTCTTCTGACCCCCCCAGAAGCTTGTGGCTATCTGACAATGCAAAATTTGCTTAGTCCAAGTTCAAAGGCCAAATAGATAATCTTAATAGTTTCTACATTATTCATAATGCCATTTTTCTCTGACACTAAAGTCCAATTCCTTTCATAAATTATGAAAATTACATAGGTTTTTATGTCAATTACCTAACATATACCAAAAGATAATAATAGGAAAATATTAATGAATATTATACCAAGTACAGCCTGAAACCCAGCAGGACAAACATAAAAAACATACCCATAGTCTGTGGTACATGGTGGTGCCACATACACTCCACCAGGATTGGGCAGCCCTGCCTCTGCAGTGCCATATAGTACATGTGGTCTGATTTTGGGCCAGTTCCATTCATTTACTGGTACTTCCATCACTTAAAATCTTCTATTTCTGACATCTGCAACATCCTATTACTTCTTTGCATCTTGACAATTTAGGTGTTACCTTCCCTCCTTTACACATAAACCACTCAGACATTCTGTATATGGACTTTAACAGATTCACATCGTCTTGTCTAACTGGCTTTTCTATGCAATACTGCTTTATCGCACTATTGCCAAGTTATGCTTGCATTTTGACATACACTGCAAGACTATCACCAGAATGGTTACTACTTAGTGATTTTGCAGCTTAAGTAACACCCAGGCCTGTGGACACAGGGCAGCCAAACTTCCAGACTCAAATCCCCATCTGGCTTTTAGTAGGAGAGTATAACTGAGGCTGTATTCAAGGTTGATAGTCACTGCTATCCTAAAGAATGCACTCCCTCTTTGTTTTCATTTTATGCATGTACTTTTGAAGTTTGGGCCTGTTTCAAAGGCAGCCCTGTTAATGCAAAGTACTCTAAGCTGTTTTCAGAGTTGATGAGCCTTTTACTTTGCTAGGATCTTGTCGAAAGTTTGTCTATTTCCACCAGGATGATGTCACATTTCTAAATAACCTGTATACTTTTCAACTCACTTGGTTGCCCTAAGCAAAGTTAAAACCATGAGCATTAACAATGTGATAGCACAAAGTATAATGACTTCTGGAATATTTCCTCCACTAAATAAACTTACTGACTACTTTTAAATTCCATATCACTGAGATTTTCAGGGATGGATACAGATTATAGGACAGAATCTAATGTGTAAGGCCTTGGGCCAACTCTGTAGAAGAGTTCTTTATTCCACCTGCAAGCTCATGATCTGCATTCATGTAAGTGAGTTTTCTGGTCTCATGAACTCATGCAAGAGTGATTCATTAGTCTAGCCTTATTTTGAGCCAAATGTAAACCGCAGTTCCCACGTTTTCCAAATGCCCACTATTAGTCTCCAAAGTCTAAGAAGCACATTGACAGTATCATTACAGAAGTGATTAAATGACCCCATTTCCTTTTTAATCACTTCCCTCACTACGGAGGTAATCGCTCAGAAGTCAGCTTGATAGAGAAAAATATATCGGCTCAGCATTTCAGAGAATCTCTAGTCTATCATGTCAGGAAAGACCTGAGGGCAGTGTTTTGTTTTTGCAACAGGAACACAGGGCACAGTCTACCTAGTGCTTCTTTTAGTTGCATGAGGTACTTTATGAACACGCAAACTGCGTCATTATCTTGGGACATGAGGGTCACTCACAGAGGTCTATAATGTAAGCACTGTGCTGAATAGCTCTAGTGTTTTCAAGGAAAGAATGAAGAAAGAGAAATTGCATCATTCATAGTAATTACACACTTTTGAAATCAGGAAACATTCTGGTCTTAGTTACTTAAAATTCATAGTTTGTTGGTGGGTGGTATTCACTCAGTGTGTGTATGCTTTGTATGTGTGAAAGTTTGATATGCACTAAGACAAAAAAAGAAAATGCATATTTCTTCAAATTACATCTAAAGTTTATAGAGACAAAGGGGCAGAGAGAGAGTGATTGTTTCCAAATCACTATCTTTCAAATTTTTCAGAATTTGTGTAATCATTTAAATGTTTCTTCAGAAACTAATTTGGTATTTTCCAATGTGGCCAGTTATGCACAATCATTTTAAAACATATTTTTAGGGCCACCCTTGAAAATTTAGAATTAAATGATGCAGCAAGCCTCCAAGCAGAGGAGAATGAAGAGCTTTCAAGAACCCCGGTAAGTATAGACTTATGAAGTCCATTTTGTTTTAATTCTCTAATACTTGAAAGAAATTTTCCTGTGTTCAGAAGCAGCATATAACCACATTTTAGGAGAGCCAGATATTCTCCCTGTTCAAATATTTGATAGCTTCATATTGTTACTATTTGTTAGTAATTATAGGAGTCAGGTTAATTGTCTGCCCATGAGGTAGTGCAGTAGTAGGTTCTCCACTAAGGATAGGATATATTTAGTCACAGGTTCTTGGCTCAGACAACAGTTCAAGGTATGGGTTTAACATATAAAAGGGGCCTTACATCCAATTAGAAAACAGTAGATTAAGAGTCTTTTTTACCACCAGCGATGGCTGGCAATGGTAGTCATAGTTGCAGGCAGCAGGGTTCATATCTACATATGTGTTGATTTCTTTTCTCCTCTAGGAGCTTATAGCACTATGAAAGCTAGCTAATGGGAATAATGTTTCCAGGTTATATTGTAGATTCCTACATGTTATAGCTCAAGGAGTGAGGTCTCCAGGAATAATTTCTTTCCATCAGGTTTTAGAGGGTAACCAAGAGTATTAGGAAGTACCTGAATATTTGGGGTTTCATATGAACTCGCTTGTCAAAAACTGTAGAAGAAGAAAACCATTCCTGGGATAGCATTTATTACCACTGCGGTATTGAATAGGGCCAGCATCACCCCATTGTAGAAACGCTTTTTTTCACTCATTTTATACATGTGCATATGAATATTCTTTAGAAAGCTTCTATAGTATCAGGTCTCCATATGACATTTTGAAAGATCTTTAGTATTTGTTATTCTTTTATTTTTATATTATTTTATTTATTTGCATTTCAAATGTTATTCCTCTTCCTGGGAGCCCCTCCACAAACACCCCACCTTTTTCCCCTACCTTTTTAACCTCTAATTGTGCTCCCACACCAACTCATCCATTCCTACATCATCCCTTTAGCATCTTGATTCTCTAGGGCATCAAGCATTCACAAGAACAAGCACATCCCCTCCCCCTGAGGCCAGACAAGGCAATCCTGTAGCAGGGACCATGGACCAACCCTTGTATGCTCTTTGGTTGGTTGCTTAGTTGTTGGGAGCTCTGAGGTGTCCAGTTATTGGATACTGTTATTTATCCTATGGGGTTGCAATACCCTTTACCTCCTTCAGTCCTTCCCCTCACTCTTTCCATAGGGTTCCCCATGCCCAGTCCAATGGTTTGGTGTAAGTATTTGTATTTGTCTCAGTCAGGTGTTGGTAGAGCTTCTCAGAGTACACCCATGCCAGGCTTCTTCCACATCTTGGTTTCAGCAACAGAGTTAGGGATTTGACATCTGTATATGGTATAAATCCCAAGTTGAGGTGGTCTCTGCATGGCCTTTACTTCAGTCTCTGCTCCAGTGTTGTCCCTGCATTTCCATTAGACAGGAACAATCCTGGGACCATATTTTGAGATGGGTAGATTGCCAAATCCCTCAACTCGGGATATGTCTATCTACTGGAGGTGGTCTCTTCAGGTTCCATTTCCACGCTGTTGGTCATTTTGACTAAAGACCTCCCCATTAGGACCGGGGACCCTCTCACATCCTTGGTGTTTTTATTTTCTATGAGAAATGAAAGAGAAAGGAGACAAGCCTAAAGAGACTTGAGGTGGGAAGTCCAGGCTAGTAGTGTGGATTGGCTTGAACTCATATTTGCAGTCACTCAGTGCCAGTTGTGGACAGGATACCTGAGTGATGCATATTCTGACAGAGAAAGGCATGGCTTCTGACTTCACCAGCAGGTGCTATTAGGGGTGAGTTAGATGAGAACATGTCTTGATGAAATGAATAATGTACCAAGAAGAGAGTTGGCAAAGCCATTTTTGTGTGTGTGTGTGTCTTAGGCTTTCTATTGCTGGGAACAGATTCCATGATATAAAGGACAAAATTGATTTGTGACTAGCTTACAGGTTCAGAGGTCCAGTACAATACCAAGACAGGAAGCATTTTAGTTTTTAGGCAGGCATAGTGCTGGAGAATGAACTAAGAGTTCTCCATCATGATCCAACCTCTGTCAATAGATTGGCATTCTCAGGAAGGTAGGAGAAAGCACTCTTCAGAAATGGGTGGAGCTTCAAAGCCCACTGCCACAGTGGGGTACTTCCTGCAACAATGCCACACCTACTCTCAACAGGCCTTATCTCTTAAGAGTGTCTCTTCCCAAGAACCTTGCATATCCCAACCATCACACTGTGAGTAAAGAACATCCTCCCCAAAGGTCCTCCAATGTCAGGAATAGAGTGAGTTACTGATGGGAAACAAGGGCTTGACCAGACCAGCAGAGCAAGTTTGCCATTCAAGAGGGTCATAGGATTCTTAGCCCCAAGTAGCATAGGGATGGGAATATGAATATTCTTTCTGCTGAGGGAGAGAGGCTATGCATGTATGTCCACAGATGATGAGGTGAAAAAGACAGACGGAAAGGTAAGAACACAGCAAAGTGAGGAGACGAGTTCTGCCTGTGACTCCTCTTAAGTGAGTGTCATAAGTCCTGGGAAGGTGAGTGTTGGAAGTTTGAAATATCTCCTTTTGATAATTGTTGGTGGCATTGAGTTCTTCAATGTGCATGGTAATGGTCTTGGAGACTTGGTAGGGTTGGAATACCAAAGGAAAGAGGAGTAATTATGACCATTAATTATAGTAGTTGTTACTATTGAAGGGTGTACTGAGGAAGTATGAGAGTTAGGGAAAGGAAGACAGAGTTCAGACTGGTACTGGCCATATCTTGGGTCATGGAAGAGTTCTATTAGAGACTCATAAGATCCTCCCAGGGATTGACTTCTACAGGTTAAAGATAGGAATGGATATTTACCTAGGGAAGAAATATAGAATTCTGGAACCACAGGATAGATTTCAGAGTACATGTGTGGACTCTATTTATGATAGTATGATGGAATGTTACTGTGGCAAGCATGGAAGATGACATTTCTAATAGCAGAAAAATGGTGAGTCCTGAGGGAGAGAGGGTTAGAGTGGGAAGAGTGGGGACTTCAACCTTGGAGGTGCTCTCAGAATCATAGACTGCAGGTGTATAGTAGACAGTAGAGAAACAAGGAGACCATTACTGAGGAAGAGCCAGAAGAAGAGTCCCAGAAAGAGGGCTACATTAGTGATCTAGGAAAAAAAAACCTTCCCATGTTTAACAAATAATATTTATAAATTTATATATCAGAAAAATGTCACAATGAAAATGTCACATAGCTGAGGTCTTCTATAAAGTGTTATCTGGGGGCCAAAGAGATGACTACGTGTGTAAGAGCACTTGCTGCTGTTGCAGAAACCTGGGTTAAGGTCCCAGCATCCATGTGTCAATGCCTAGTGTTTGGAACTCTAGCTCTTTTGGAAACTGGTAACATTTCCTCCTCAGATCTGGCAATAGGTAGGCCTAAGCCTACAAAAAATACAATCTTGCCAAACACCCAAATCCATAAGACAATTTTAAAAATTATTATTTTGAAATCTATGCTCACATGTATCAATTTCAGAAAATATGTTCTGAATTATCTAAGAATATTATGATTGGTAAATAATATTTCTAAGAAAGAAAAGTGGATCTCTACAGTTAAAATTGTATTCATATATTTTTTCAACGTCTGAAAAGGTTCAAGAAGAACAGTTTAAGTTGTACCTGTCACTGACACAGAGTTTGCATGAAATGAGAAGAAGAAATAGTGAACTAGAAGAAGAAATAGACAGGTATGACATTTATTTATCAAAGCATTCACCCACAACTAAAGAGTGATTTTACCAAAACCTAAATATAAATTCCTATCTTGTCTACAAGTTTATAATAAAACAAATAGTTCTATTTTTAAACTCATATAAGAAACCTACAACACAATTTCAAATTTTGGAAGAACAGTATTAATTACTAACATCTGTGATGATTTTGACCATAATAAGTGACAGTGAAAGCATTCTCTGGTGTCAACTGTAATCTTCCTAATATATTTTCAATTTCTACTTTGAAATATGCTTTTATTTTTTTCCTCCTACATTTCAGATATTAATACCCATATCTTGTTTGTGTGCTTGTTATAAAAGATCAAAATTTACATGGATAAAATTGGGTTTTCTTCTACTTTTAAATATTTAACCATGATATGTTATTCATGTGGTCTCATAAAAAGATATACTAATATTCCATGATCATAATCCATATACACATGAAATATAAACATTTTCAAACCTGAGTTTCCTTTAAGAAATTTACATGTATGTGTACATAAACTAACATACAGATTGATGTCTTATATTTTATATAGGAATTGTTCTATAGTATCAAACAGAGCTCAAAATCCAAAAATATTTAATTTTCATTTTAGGCCACTGACACGTCTTTTTATTTTAAGGCATCTATAAATTATATGTAATCATTAATTGTGCTGGTTGATTTTGTCAACTTGACACAATCCAGACATATCTGAGAAGCAAGAACCACAATTGAGAAAATGCCTCTATGAAGAATTGCTTATAAGAAACATGTGCAGATATTTTCTTAATGACCATGGAATGTGGGGTAACAAGATCATTGTGTATAGATTCCATCCCTGGCAGATGATTCTGGGGTGTAGGAGAAATCAGGTCAGGCAAAATATGAGCGGCAATCCATTAAGCAGCCTTCCTCTCTGGCCTCTGTGCTGCCTAGTTTTGTGAACCAAGTTATATTCATCTAAGAGAAGGGAGCCTCAATTGATAACTAATATATTGCTGAATAACTATAATACTCTATTACTTTTTGGAACATTGTCAAATGCCTGTGCATGCATAGCACAGGTGCATTCTAAGTTTACAACTTTTTGACATCCTGAATACAGAATCTTCAGGCTTAGAATGCCTCTCTCTCTCTCTATCTCTCTCCCTCCCTCCCTCGATTCCTTCCCCTCCCCCTCTCTCTCCTCTTTCCCTTGCTTCATCTCCCTCCCTTGCTGCCATGCTCCAGCCCTTTCTGTTTCTATTTGAATGAGTACACAGAATGATAGATAACATGAAAACTTTCAGACTTGTAATGCATGAAAGATGTCATTATTCTATCACCTGAAATAAAATCATACAAAATTTCTCGTAACTTTTGAGTCTCCCAACATGGCTGGCCTCTTTTGTTTTTATTTTTTATTTTAATTTTGATTTCTCTAAAGTGTGACTAGTGTTTTCCTGTGATTTAACATTCTGCATATGATATTGCATCTTCTGCATTTTGTGAAAACCACATTAGGAGGTTCTCTAGATTTCTTCTTAAAAAGTTGTATTAGTTACACATCTGGTGCTATGATAAATTTAATGACCAAAGAAAACTTAAGGAATAAACGGGCTGTGTTTACAGAGGGACAGATTCCACAGTAGTTGGGAAAGCAGCAAGCCTCTGCCTCCTGACGTTTCCATAACCTGCCCAAGCATCATCAGTAACTGGAGCCCAAGTGTCCAAACACTTCTCCTACAAAGGGCCATAGAATCTTTTCAAGTCTTTCCCCATATTTCTATATTTGATCCCCTATGTCTTAATGCACTGATTGTCCTCTTTTCTTTTCCCAATTATCCTTCAAAGGCTTTTATTGTCATCATTCTAAATTTTAATTTTGATTGGAATTCAACCAAGGTACTTACACACACCACACATACTTGGTACTACTATGTGGAATGAATCGTTGTTTATTTGCATGTGTTTGTGTGTCTTGAACATATGTATTCATTTGTGTGTATACATGATTTAAGCCTCTTCCCCATTCAGAGGTAATTAAGAAAATGTTCCCACAGGTATGTCTCTAGAATGGTATAATCAATAATTTTGTCAGTAAAGTTTCTTTCTTTTCAAATTAAACTTGTGTCTGTCAAGTTGATAATAATAAACAACACCAACAAAACAAAACAAAGTTAACCAAGAGAATAATAGTATCTAATTTCAGTTACCAGCATCTACCTTCAAGTAGCATCTAACTGCCTGTAACAACAACTTCTGAAGTATCAGTACTTGTACCTATGAGGATACTTGCATTCCTGTGTACGTATATACAGTGAGACAAAATCCACACATGCACACAAACACACAAACACACACTCACTCACACACACACACACACACACACATATACAAACAATCCTGAAAATTAAAAACAAAATTATAAGTAAATCATTTATTTTGATATATGAAAATATATGTTGACATATGATATTTATAACAATTCAGTTCCTGATTTCAATATTAATACTTTATTTACCATTTTTATTTCAACCATTTTATTTTATTTTTTCGAACTTTTTATTTTCAATTTTCTTTGTTTACATTCAAAATGATTTTCCTTTCCTGGTTCCCCCCTCTCCATAACTTCCCTAAGCCTTCTTCCCTCTGCCCATTCTCCTATCACCCCCTCCTACTTCTCTGTCCTGGTATTTATTTTAAAATTAAAAAATTAAAATTATTTCAATCTCATAATTTTAAAATAGTCACAGAATCACACTTTTGGTTATTATTAATTTTGCTTTAGTATTATAAACCATATTACTATTTATAATGTATTAAATGATTATAATTTAAAATCTTCAGTTACTAACCAGGCTTATTCTTATATCTGGAATGCAAATACTTGTAAAATACAGTCTGGAAGATCCAATGTTTAAAGCTAGATTTCATAAAAAACAACACAAATATACAAACATACAATGGTGATAATAGTTTACTTGTTTTGCATATTTGTCTAGGTATATGGATCTATGCACAATGATGGAGGAGGACTCAGATGCACATCAAAATGGAGAGTTTTCAGGTTATAATGCTTCAAGTACAAATCACTGCGAAGAGGATACGGTACTGAAACTAAGAGAGAAGGTGAATTTAAATTAATTTTTCAAATAAAAATTGCATCTAATTTAGTACAATGTAAATATAAAGAGTTTGCAAATTTTTGAAAACTTGAGCTCATATTCAAAAGAACTTTCCTTTTAGATTGAAAATGTGTCATATTTGTGTCTTGAAATTTCTATGCTGTTCTAAACCCATTTGGCATGTATGCCCCTGCCTAAATTTGAGTCACAGGAACCACGTCCCAGACTCTATATGTTCAGGAAAAACAATTTCATGTTAGTTTCCTCTATTGAACACAGTGTGGTTCAGGCTGCATTTTATTGATCTTAATTCAAGAAAAATATTTAAACTCATATGAAGATGTTATTGTGTATACCTTTAAACTTCAGAGATTTGAAGTACTTTATCAAAGATAAGTAATTGTTTAAATAATAGTCGGAATCTTTAACTTTCAAAAGTAGTTTGTATGTTTGAAAAAAATTCAGTCTAGAAGGAAATGAGATGGAGTTCTCCATAGAAGGAAGCAAGGAGAAGTAAACATTAGAAACTTTGAAAGAGAGAAAATGCATCCAATTTTTAAAATTAAAATAAAAGCTTGTATTTTCTTCATTTCTTGGAAGGGATATATTTTTTTTTCTTCATTTCTTGAAAGGGGCATATACTTTAGCTTTATTTTTCTCATTTTTCTATTTTTTTTGTTCATTTCACATGAGACTTCTAGTTAAATTCCTTTTATTATCTGTGAGGAAGAAATGTCTGTAGTTACTGACATGATGATTTGACAGTCATTCCAATATTAAATTAGTTAAAAGACATATGAGAACCTCACTTATGTACCTAATAATGTTTAGAGAGAGTTTTCCTGATCTGAAAACAGCTTATGGCTTCTCTCTCTCTCTCTCTCTCTCTCTCCCTCTCTCTCCATGTGTGTGTGTGTGTGTGTGTGTGTGTGTGTATGTGTTATATTTGTTGTATATATGAGTTTGTGTTGTTTGTTTGATTTGGTTGGATTTTTTAAATTTAAGTTTATCAATAATTCATTAATGTGTGAAGTGGAAAACCAGGTGTAAAGCCTGGGTTCATGCTGAAATTGTTGAAATTCATGGTGAATCCATGCCAAAATTCATGTTGAATTCAATTGGAATCATGCTGAAATTGCTATTAGTGTTATGTTAACTTTTTTTCTGCCTACTGCATTACTAGACAATATTAATTGTTTTCACTCAGCTTGAAAGTATGGAAACAAAACTACAACAAGAATTAATCCACTGCCAATGCAAGGAAGATGAAATTAATCTTTGGGAGCAGAAAATAGCAGAAAGGACAGCAGCCCGGGAGAGCCGTGAAGCGGAAGAGGGTAGAATAAAGCAGCTTGAAGAGAAAATACTCAGCCTCAAAGCCGATATGGACAAGAACATGGTAGAGCGAAGTGAGGTAGAAAATCATAAGAAAGCCATTGAAGAGCAAGCTAGGAGTCAACTCATGGAAAAAATAAACCAAGAGAACCAAGTCTTACGGGTAACTATAGTCATTTGTCCTGTGCTGTAATTCACTCCACCTCAAAATTCATATTCAATTCACTCCACCTCAAAATTCATATTCAATTATATTTTTTGTATGATTGTGTGTGTTTCTTCTGTGTTTCACAGCAGTTTCTTTTGTTGATTTCTGGAAAAAGAAGCCATACCCTTCTATTGATAATCCTGTTAGTTTTGACATTAATGCTAAAAGAATTCATCTTTCAGAATTCCAGTTTTCAATAGGAAATGTTGTGATTTATGAGATAGATTGAAACATGGTGGGAAAGAAAATCATTGTGATGTGGATATGATAATGTACTTCGGTTGTTTATAAGTTCCATGGCTTACTCTGAAATTATATTATTAATTTTTGAATTGCTATATGAATACCTCAGGGATGAGACTGTAGTGCTATGGTTGTATATCTCTTTGTCATCCACATGTCCCTGGGTTCTGACTACAGCACCACAGAAAGAAATTATTAAAACAATTCTGCTTAAATCCACTGGAAGTTGTTGATAAAGAATTTGAACTCCAACTCCTTTCTCTTTCATTTAACATATTCTCTGCCTTGTGGAGCCAAATGCAGAGAAAATTACACAATAATTTGTTGGATGATTAGGTTTTAAATAAGTGTTTCCTTTATTTGGAATATATACATTGATATTTGTAATTTAAACAGAATCTTTCTGTGAGTTGAAGTTATTTATTTAATTTCATCGTGGTAATTTCATCATGAATACAAGATTTTGATAACACCAACCACTCCTCCTAATACATTTGAAATTTCCTTGGTTGTCCTCCTTTAAAATGTTTCTTTTTAATATTCTTAAGGAACTAGCTGCCTCTGAGCAACAGAAAGATCAGGAAATTACATGATGTATCAGGATTACATCATGTCACTGGAGCATAGATATAAGGAAATTGAACTTGAGATTGTGGAAACAAAATCTCGTGCAATTTCTGTGAAAGCACAACGGAGAACATTTGAAGAAAAATATAGAGCAGAATTGCAACTTGAAGAACGATTGAAATATGAACTTGAAAAGTAAGTCAGACTTTGGAAGCCTAGTAAGCCAGTGCACTGAATTTAAACTCTAGTGAAATGACTCATGTGGCTATTAGAGCCTGAAAGAACATTACCTTCCCAAAATAATATCCATACGTGTACTTCCCTTTAAAACACTTGTGTAGGAGAGATAGCATTCCTCCACAGCTGTTGTAGGTTGGATACAACTTTCGTCCTGTCATTATTATTATTATTTTATTTAATATATTCTTCATTTACATGTCAAATGAACTGTTTCCTGGTTCCCCCCCGAAAACCCCCAGCCCATACTTCCCCCCTCTGCCTCCAAGAATATGACCTTACACCCAACCCACTCCCACCACCACACCCCATCCATTTCCCCTTACTGGGGCATCTATTGAGCCTTCACAGGACAAAGGACCGCTTTCCCCACAGATGCCCAATAAGGTATTCCTCTGCCACTCCTTTGGCTGGAGCCATGTGTACCCTTTGGTTGATGGCTTAGTCCCTGGGAGGCATCTCTTTGGCTGACATCATCAGTCTTCCTATAGGGCTGCAAACCCCTTCAGCTCCTCCAGTCTGCCCTCCAACTCCTCCATTGGGGACCACGTGCTCAGTCCAATGATTGCCATTACCACCTTCCTCTGTATTTGTAAGGCTCTGGCAGGGCCTCTCCAGAAACAACCATAACACTCTCCTTTCAGTATGCTCTTCTTTTCATCCATAATAGTTTTGGGGTTTTATGACTGTTTATAGGATGAATCCTGAGGTAGGACAGTCTCTGGGTGGCCTTTCCTTCATTCTCTGCTCCACACTTTGTCTCCATAATTGCTCCTGTGAGTATTTTCTTCCCTTTCTCAGAGGAACCAAAGCACCCCCACTTTTGGTCTTCCTTCTTGAGCTTCCTGTGGTCTGTGAATTGTAACTTGTTTATTTTGAGATTTTGGGCTAATATACTCTTATCAATGAGTGCATACCGTGTGTCTTCTTTTGTGATTGGGTTATCTCACTCAGGATGACACTTTCTAGTTCCATCCATTTCCCTAAGCATTTCATGAATTTATTGTTTTTAATTGCTGAATAGTACTTCATTGTGTCTATATGCCACAATGTCTGTATCCATTCTTCTGTTGAAGGACATCTGGGTTCTTTCCAGCTTCTGCCTATTATAAATAAGGCTGCTACGAACATAGTGGAACATGTATCTTTATTATATGTTGGAAGAGGATGTATCTTTATTATATGTTGGATAGCAAGGTCCTGATGTAGTACTATGTCTAATTTTCTGAGGAACCACCAAACTGATTTCCAGAATGGTTTTACCAGCTTGCAATCCTACTAGCAATGAAGAAGTGTTCCTCTTTCTCCACATCCTCTCCAGCATCTGCTGGCCCCAGGAGTTTTCATCTTAGCCATTCTGACTGGAGTGAGGTGGACTCTCAGTGTTCTTTTGATTTGCATTTCCCTGATGACAGAGTATGATGAACATTTCTTTAGAGCCATTCGAGTTTTCTCAGTTGAGATTTCTCTACTTAGCTCTGCACCCATTTTAGTAGAGTTATTTGACTCCCTAGAGTCTAACTTCTTGAGTTCTTTGTATATATTGGATATTAACCCTGTCCAAGATGTAGGAATGGTAAAGATCTTTTCCCAATCTGTTGGTTGCCATTTTGTCCTATTGACAGTGTCCTTTGCCTTACATAAGGTTTGTGGTTTTATGAGATCCCATTTGTTGATTCTTGTTCTTAGAGCATAAGCCATTGGTGTTCTATTCAGGAAAATTTCCCCTGTGCCCATGTGTTTAAGGTTCTTCTGCACTTTCTCCTCTATAAGCTTCAGTGTATCTTGGTTTTTTTTTTTTTGTATTTATTTATTTATTTTATTTTTTATTCGATATATTTTTTATTTACATTTCAAATGTTTTCTGCTTTTCTGGACCTCCACTCCCCGAAAGTCCCATAAGTCCCCTTCCTTCCCCCTGTTCTCCCACCCACCCCTTCCCACTTCCCGGTCTAGTTTTTCCCTATACTGCTTCACTGAGTCTTTCCAGAACAAGGGGCCACTCCTCCATTCTTCTTGTACTTCATTTGATGTGTGTATTATCTTTTGGGTATTCCCGTTTTCTAGGTTAATATCCACTTATTAGTGAGTGCATACCATGATTGATCTTTTGAGACTGGGTTACCTCACTTAGTATGATGTTCTTCAGCTCCATCCATTTGCCTAAGAATTTCATGAATTCATTGTTTCTAATGGCTGAATAGTACTCCATTGTGTATATATACAACATTTTTTTGCATCCTTTCTTCTGTTGAGGGATACCTGGGTTCTTTCCAGCTTCTGGCTATTATAAATAGGGCTGCTATTAACATAGTGGAGCATGTATCCTTATTTCATGCTGGGGAATCCTCTGGGTATATGCCCAGTATGAAGATCCTTGATCCACTTGGACTTGAGCTTTGTACAAGGAGGTAAGAATGGGTCAATTTGCATTTTTCTTTATGCTGACCTCCAGTTGATACAGCACCATTTGTTAAAAATGCTGTCTTTTTTCCACTGGATGTTTTTAGCTCCTTTGTTGAATATCAAGTGACTGTAGGTGTGTGGGTTCATATCTGGGACACTTTCTTCCCTTTCCATAATAAAAGTTTACTTGAGGTGTGGACATTCAGCTAAGTACATATGCATGTTGGTAATTTCTAATTGCTAATTCATACAGCTGTAATTTTGGAACTCTCCTCATCAAATGTTCACTTAAGTAGAAGTGTTTAAAGGAAGGTTATAATAGAAACACAAAGAACATAGCACACACCACAGAGTCTATTATTCTGGCTATTGGAATGTTATGTCTCTGTAATAGGAAATTTGTATGTTACCTGGAGGGACTCTGGTACATTAATGCTTTTCTAATTTACAAAAGGAACTATCCTTGCTGTTGACTTTAAGGTCTACTGCAGGTGTGAACAGAAATATAGATTATGAAGTTACTAAACATAATTGCTCATTCAGTATGAGAGGGAGGGCTGCATGAATGGCAAAAAGGGCAGGCCCCACAACTAATAACTCGACGAAGATCTTATAGTTTACCGGCCTCAGGGGTAGCCTGACTCACCAAATTCATGAAGGAAATGTTTCACTTTGCCATTTAATTCTATATCTGGAGTATATGTGTTTTATAAATTTATGCATATTTAAATGCCTATGAGTATGACACAAAAATGTATCAACCAACTAAACATTTCTTAACTTGTTACACTTTAAATACAGGGGCATCAACCATTTTTTAAGTACAACCCTTCTAGACAGCAGTAGATTTGGTTATAAAATTGTGCCTCTTTGCTTACCTGTTCAACCTCTCTGAAGCTCTTGAATCACCATAATTTAGGATAGTCCACATGATAAGTAGCTGGTTAGCACAAAACACAATGAATGACATTTTTGTAGTTTTTTTAATATTGATTTGTTCAGGCTTTTTTAATTTAATGTTTACTTATTCAGTTTATATCCTACTCACTGCTGCTCCCCACCTGTCATCCCTTCTCACAATCAATCCCTCCTTTCCCACTCTCCTTGACCTATGAGTGGATGGGGGCACACTGGCTTTCTGCCTCCCTGGCACTTCAAGGCTCTGCAGGGCTATGACCTTCCTTTTCTACTGGGACCAGACAAGGCAGCCCAGCTAGATGAATATATCCCAAGTATATAACATAGCTTTTGGGATAGATCCCGCTCCAGTTGTTCAGGACATACAAAATAACCAAGCTGCACATCTGCTACATATGTGTAGGGAGGCGCCCAGGTCCTGTTTGTTTAAATTATCTGGTTGGTGGTTCAGTCTCTGAGATTCCCAAAGGTCCACCCTAGTTGAATTGTTAGTATTACTATCCCCTTATGAGCTACAATCATTCCTTTTATTCTTTCTGAAGAGGCCCCAAATCCTTCCACTATTTGGCTGAAGGTGTGGGCATCTGTGGGTGTCAGTTGGCTATTGGAGCCTTATAATGCACAGCCATGCTAGATTGTAGCCTGCAAGTATAACAGAGTATCATTAATAATGTCAGGGTTTAGTGCTTGTCAATGGGATGCATTTCAAGTTGGGATAGTTATTGGTTAGCTGTTCTCTCAAACTCTGCTTCATCCACAGTCCCTCTATTTCTTGGAAAAAGAACAAGATTTCTCTCAAAAATTTTGTGAGTTGGTTGTGTCCCTATTGCCAGACTGAAGATCCTGCCTGGCCACAGGAGGCTGCCTAATAAGACTCCATATCCTAAATGTTGTGAGTCACTGCTAAGGACACCCCCATTGATTTAGGGCTCCTCCCCTACCCCATTTCTTTGTCTCTCCTGGAGATCCATCCTACCTTCCTGCTACCCAGTAATTTGCATTTTCCAGTAATTCTTATGGCAATCCTGACATCCCCTATCCCCCTCCACACTCCTCAACACACCAACCCCCTCTCTCCTTCAATTATTCTTTCCCACAATATTCCCTCTCTCTATCTATCTTCCACCACTACTCCATTCTTCCTTCTAAGTGAGTCTCAATCATCCTTGTTTGTGCCCTCTTTCTGCCTAGCCTCCTTGGATTTGTGGAATGCAGCATGAGTGTTCTTTATTTTATTGCAAATATTCAATTATACAATTATTTGTGTATACATACTGTTCGTGTCCTTTTGGGAATCTTGATATTCTCAAGATTCATCTCTACCTGAAAAATTCAAAATGTCTTTGGTTTTTATGGCAGAATAGTATTTCAGTTTTAGATATATCACATATTTTTTGTCCATTCTTAAGTTAAGGAACACCTAGGTTGTATCTAGTTTCTGGATATTACAAATTAAATTGTTATGAACATAGCTATGGAAGTGTATTTGTGGAATGGTGGAACATGTTTGGGTATATGCCTAGAAGTAGTAAATTTGGGTCTTGAGGTATTCCTAGTATTCGGAGCAACCACCGAATTGTTTTCCAGAGTGGTTGTACCAAGTCTTTTAGTAGATACCATGTAGCCATACTTTTGTTTCTATACCAACACCAGGCAGTTTTATCCTTATTGCTCTGCAGTACAGTTTGAGGTCACAGATATTGATTTCTTCTGAAGTTATTTTATTTTTCAAGATTGTGTTTACTAGCCTGAATTTATTATTTTCCATATGGAGTTGAGATTTGTTCTTTCAAGTTCCATAAAAATGCGATTTTTGATGAGAATTGCATTGAACCTGAAGACTGCTTGGTAAAATATCCATTTTCACAAAATTAAAGCTACCTATCCATGAGCATGGGAGATTCTTTTATCTCCTGATACCTTCATAAATTTCTTTCTACAGGCACTTTAATTTCTTGCCATACTGATCTTGAAGTTGCTTCATTAGAGAATTACACCAAGATATTTTATATTTTTGTGGTTATCACAAAGGGTGTTTTTCTTAATTTTTTTCTTGGCCCATTTATTCATTTTGTAAAGGAAGACTACTAATTGCTTTCAGTTTATTTTGTATCCATCTAATTTTCTGAAGTTGTTTATCAACAGGTGATGTTCTCTGGTAGAATTTGGGGGGTCAGTTATGTATAGAATCATATTTTCCAGTAAGAAGAATACTTTGACTTTTTCTTTTCTAACTTTAATCACCTTGATCTCTTTTTACTGTTTTATTGCTATGACTTGAACTTCAAGCACTGTATTGAATTGGTAAGGAAAGAGTGAGCAGCTTTTTCATGTTCCTGCCTTTCATCGAATTGCTTTAAGTTTCTCTCCCTGTATCCTGATGTTGGCTACTGGGTTGTTGTATATTTCTTTGAGAATGTTTAGGTATGTGTCATGTATCCCTGATATTCCTAATACTTTTAAAATAAAGGAGTGTTGTATTTTGTCAAAGACTTTTTCAGCATCTGATGAGATTATCATGCCATTTTTCCCAGTTTCTTTATATTGTGGTTTAACTTGATGGATTTTCATTTAGTGAACCCTTCCTGCATCTTTGGGATAAAGCCTATTTGATCATAATGGGTGATGGTTGTGATGTGTTCCTCAGTTAAATTTAGAAGTAATATATAGAGTATTTTTGCACCAATATTCATAATAGAAATGGGTTTGAAGTCCTTTTGCTTTGTTGAGTCTTTGTGTGGTTTAGGTATCAGGCTGACTGTGGCCTCATAGAATAAGTTTGACAGTGTTCCTTTTGCTTCTCTTTTGTGGACTGTTTGAGGAGTATTGGGGTTAGCTATGCCTTGAAAATCAGCTGTAATTATGCATAAAAATCATGATTTCATTCCATTTCTTTGTTTGTTTTGGGAGACTCTTGAAGAATGCTTCTATTTCCTTAATTTTCATAGGATTATTTAGATAGTTAACATGATCTTTATTTAAGCCCTAAGTGGTATTTGTCTGGGCAATCAGCCACTTAGTTTAGATTTTAATTTTGTGTAGTACAGGTGTTTAAGTAGGAGCTTATGATTGTTTGAATTTCCTCAGTTTCTGTTATGTATTTATTTTTTACCACTGATTTTTTTTTTAATTTTGGTACTGTCTCTCTGCCTTTAAATACTTCAGATAAGGATTTGTTATTTTGCTGATATTCTCAACAAACCAGATATAGTTTTTGTTGAATCATTGTATTATTCTCTTTGTTTCAAATTCATTTATTTTAACATTGAGTTTGACTATTTCCTGCCATCTACGCCACTTTGGTGTGTTTGCTTCCTTTTCTTCTCCATCTTTCAAGTGTGCTATTAAGATATTAGTATGTGATGTCTACATTTTTTAATGAAGGCATTTAGTATTATGGGCTTTCCTCTTAGCACTACCCTCATTTTGCCCTATATGATTGGATATGTTGTGCCTCTATTTTTACTGAATTCTGGGAAGTCTTTAATTTTCTTTCTTTTTCTTCCCTGACAAAGTGATTGTTGGGTAGAGAGTTCTTCTCTTTCCATGAATATTTGGTCTTTCTCATCTTTCTATTGTTGACGTCCAGCCTTAATCCATGGGGAGCTCATAAGTTTCAAGTGTTTAGTTCAATCTTCTTGAATCTGTTGAGGCTTGCTTTCTGCTTGATTATATTATCAATTTTGGAGAAGGTTCTGTGAAGTGCTGGGATTAAAATATATCCTTTTGTGTTTTGGAGAAAGGTTCTGTAGATGGCTGTTAGATTCAGTTGTTTCCTATTATCATCTGTTAATTTCATGATTTCTGTGTCTAATTTCTGTCTTGGTGACCTTTCCATACCTGAGATTGGGGTTTTGAAGTCTCCCACTATTAATGTGTGGGGTTTGATGTGATATGTAAGCTTCAGCAGTGTTTGTTTTATACATGTATGTACTCATGTGTTTGGGGCATAGCTGTTCAGAAGTGATATATCTTCTTGGTAGATTTTTTTCTTTCATTAGTGTAAAGTGTTCTTCTCTGTCTCTTCGATTAATTTTGGTTGGGAGTCTATTTTACTTCATATTATAATTGATGCTCCAGTACTCTTTTTAAGTATGTTTTCTTGGAAAACTTTGTTACAGCCCTTTACTCTGAGATAATGTTTGCCATTATTGCTGAGATTAGTTTATTGTATGCAACATTGTGATGGATCCTAATTTGCATCACTTTTTAAAGCTTTTTTTTAGCTATTGAGGAAATTCTTCCATTGATATTGAGAGGAATTAATGACCAGTTGTTGGGATTTTCTTTTATTTGCTGGCTTGTAATTATTTATTTTCTCTGTGTGTTCTTGATTGTAGGTATCGTTCTTGCGTGAAAATTTTTCTTCTTGTATTTTTTTTGTAGGACTGAATTTGTAGATAAATATAGTTTCAATTTGTATTTGCCTGCAAACATCTTTTTTCCTCTGTCTATAGTGATTGAGAGGTTTGCTGAGTAGAAAAGTCTAGGTAGGAGTATTTGTGACATTGCAAGATATGTCACTGTGCCCTTCTACTGCTTTTAGAATTTCTGTTGAGAAGTCTTGTGTGAATATAATAGGTATGCTTCTGTATATTATCTGACCTCTTTACCTTGGGAAATTTAGTATTCTTTTTTTTTCAATAAATTTTCTGTTTTGATTATTCTGTGTTGGTAGGATGTTCATTTCTGGTCCAGTGTATTTGGTGTTCTATAGGTTTGCTTTATAGGTTGTTTCTCCTTCTTTAGATTGAGAAAGTGTTTTGTTATTTTGTTCAGAATATTTTCAGGGCCTTGAAGGTGAGACTCTTCTTCTTCTTCTATTCCAATTATTCTTAAGTTAGGTCATTTAATGATATCACAGATTTCCAGGATATTTTGTGTCAGGAACTTTTTAGATTTACCATTTTTTGACAGATTTATTTCTTGTATTGTAGCTTCTATGCCTGAGATTCTTTCTTCCATCTCCTGTATTCTTTTAGTTATGCTTGCATCCATTGTTCCTTTTCTCTTCCCCAGGTTTTCCAACTCCAGGATTCCATCAGTTTGTGTTTTCTTTATTGCTTCTATTTCGGCTTCCTGGTCTTTCATGGTTTTATTTATTTCTTTCACCTGTTTATTTGTATTACTCTGTATATTTTTAAAGGATTTATTTGTTTCCACTTTAAAGACCTCTACCTGTTGGGCTTATGTCCTGTATTTCTTCACAGGATTTATTAATTTCCTCTTTAAAGTCCTGTATCATTTCTATAAGATTGAATGAAAGGCCATTTTCTTGTGCTTAAGTTGTAATAAGATATCCTAGGCTTGCTCTAGAAGTTTATCTGTGCTCCGAAGGTGTCATATTGGCCTGACTTTTTAAATTATGTTCTTTTTCGGACGTGTTTCCATCTGTATGACTTTGGTCCTTTGATGTATCTTTTATAGTAGGTATGGCGGGGGGATCTTAAATACAATGGTCCTCCTATGGCAGGCCTCTGAACGATATCCTTAGATTGTGTGGTAATAGATCTGAAGGTCTCTGTGGTTAAGTAGCTGCAGACCTATTGAAGGTTGAAAGAGAGAATAGGGGGAGAATGGAGGTTCCGCTGGGACATCTGGCTGCTCAGAGCAGCTGGGCTTGCTACAGAGGACTCAGAAAGCAGGGAAGATGGGTTGGTGACTGGAAGCTTACCTGTGTGTTTCAGGCTCAGCAGAAGAAGATGGGCAGACAAGGAGAAGGAGAGTGGAGGTCCAGCTGGAATATGAGGCTGCTCAGGATGTTTAGACATTTTTTGTCTTATTGATTTTTGCCTGTATTTTTTGATTTCTGATTTTGTGAATATGTGTGTGTGTGTGCTTCTTGGTCTCTTTTGCTTCTTGCCAGTCACAAAGAAATACAAAGAAAAGGCATGGAGTTGGGTTTGTAGGGAGGGGGTAAAACCTTGGAGAATTTGACAGAGGTGAAAATTATGATCAGATTGTAATGCTTTTTAATAAAAAAAATAAAGTTATGTATCACATATCATTGTTATACACTTAAATTATAAATAGAATAATCGCCAGGTAGTGCCCAAGTAGCACTCTGGGAGGCAGAGGCAGGTAGATTTCTGAGTTTGAGGCCAGCCTGGTCTACAGAGTGAGTTCCAGGACATCCAGGGCTATGCAGAGAAACCCTGTCTCAAAAAACCAAAAAAAAGTGATAAATGGAATAATCATGTTAAGTTTTCTAAAATTTTCTGTACATCTATGAACACCAAAATTAATCATTCAATATTATGCCAATATATAATAAAAGTATATGCCTCCTGGGAAAAACAAATCACCTTTGAATTGTCTGAAGTAATTATAGTAATTTAAACTTTCAATTATTATAGTAGTCATTCTCTGAAATATTTTGACCGGTAAAAGAATGTGTAAACAGAAATCACATTTCTTCTTACAGCAATTGTCAAAATACAATTTTGGGAGTCATTTAGGAAAAGTATTTGACATGAAATGTTTTCCTCTGCAGTATTTACAGGAGTATTGTGGAGTTACAGAACACCAAGTCCAGGCTTGCCTCTGAGAGAAGGATGAACAGGCTGTCACACATCCACACTCACCACAGATCTGTCTCAGAGGGAACCAGTGACAGCAGTCTTCAGAATATCTTTGGGTTCAACAGCATAGGGGCCACGATTTAAGTCCACATTCAAGAAGGAGAGCTTGGTGGGATAGCTTAATAAGGTTAGTTATGCTTTTGTCTCTCTTAGTGTTTCAGATTCCTGATAGTATTGTATTTTAAGTTTGATGAACCACTGAATTGGATAGCTGACACAAAATTCTCATTTTTCAGATATGCTCCTTTGTTAACCTGAGTCAGTAAATAGAACATATTTGGAATATTTTAAATTTCTTTCCAATTGGATCTTGAATGATATTTCCAACAAAACCTGAATGTTTGTTGACAAGACACAGTGGGTAGTGGTTCTTGCCACCATTTGAACACAATGTTCATTCCCTGGACCCCATGTAGTATGAGGAGTGAACCTCTTTAGTGTTGTCCTCTGGCTATAACAGAGGAGGTGTGGCATGCACATTAAGACAACTTAAAGTGTATTCCTATTTATATCCATTTTTACCTTTCAGGTGACACTGTTTTATCTGGGACTTAAGTATTTAGTGGTTTTATAAACAATTTTTGGGGTCATATCCACCATTTTCACTTAAAGATTGAAAGTTAAACTCTTAACCGCATGTGCATAGTTGATTTTAAGAATTCCTCCCCTCCTCTGACATAGGCAAATCCATATTTTCTCTCTTTAGAAAACAAATGGTCCAACAAATGAACAAACATACCAAATTTAAACAAAGCAAAATGATAAACCAACAATCACACCAAGTCCTTAACATCCAGGAAAAATCACAAGAAACACAGAAAACTCATTCATTGTTAAGCATTTTAAATATTTTTATATATAAGAAAGCATATATATCAGTAATCTTGCTTAATTATCCTTTAGTAAAAGGTTTCCAAAATGTAACTCAAAAAATATTTTAAGTGAAAAAGTCTTTCTGGAAAGTAGCCGAAAGTTTTCATATTATCCCCTAATAATATTAATTTCTCTCCATCCCATTTATTTGAAAAATTTCTTATTTGAAATTTCCCTAAAAGTATCACGGCTTTTAGGAGCACCCAGTAAGTATGTTCTGTCATAGTTTAATTGCAAAGACACAGTGAATAGAGATAATATTCATGTTGATACATATATTTGTTGAGATGGTGGAATTATGTACAGAAATAAAACAGTGCAATTACAAGAATTGTAAATCTGTTGCAGTTTTATTTTCAGTGTGTATCGCTACTATTAAAATGTTCATTTCAACAACCTCTTCTTTTGCTTTGTTTGGTTTTTTGGGGCAGGATTTCTCTGTGCAGCCCTGGCTGTTCTGGAGCTCACTCTGTAGACCAGGCTAGCCTCAAACAAACTCTGAAGAAACATGGAACAGCAGGTTATATTTGTGTAGAGAGAAGCCCTTTGCTTCATATTTTTATTGGCTTTATGTATAAAATGTAAAACACACAGAGGGGGAAATCAAAAGGTGTCTAGGACAGCATTACACTGAAATTGCATCTTTAAATGTATTACTTACATTATTGTGTACTTTAAAAAAGAGAACTAGCTGAGTTTTCATCAGAACTTTTTCATGTTTTTGAAGGCAGGGCAATGGTGTAAGCATTTCCAAGCCATAAAAGTTGGTCCACTTCAAACAAACCTTGAATGAATGTGAAATTGTTAAATATGTCATAATACAGGCAATTCTCATCAGTTATTACTGCAAAATTGGGGTAATGTATCCTTTTACAGGAGCATGATGAATTCTGAAATAAGCAAAGATGGGATCCAAGCTATTTTGAAGGGATAATTCTCTTAATATTTTCAAGGACAAAGGAGGTCTGTGGCACTTGCAGTTTTCTTGGATTAGTTAGATCACGCTGGACTTCATAAGGAAGATTGAAAATGTCCTTCTGTCCATGTGCAAGACACAACTCCATAATGTGACCTCTGCTGCATGGCCTGCATAAGATACTGAGCTGTTGTTCATCAAAATCTTAGGGTTAAGCAAGAACGCAATAACAAAGGTCCTAAAATTCTGTGGATGTGGCTATTTCAGCTAGCAATGCAAATATTATAGTGACACACAGCATCTAGCTGTCTAAATTTATAGCAAATGATGCAAAGGTCAGATAAGATATGGTATGCCTGGAACCAGTACTGAGTTTATTATCTCTGGCCCTTAGTGTGTCTCTTTGAATGTTTTTATGGTCAATGTCTCTTTGAATTTTGTCTAAATCTAAGGAGAAATTTTTATCAAAGTTTAGAGCTCTATATCCAGATTTCCTTTTCACCTTTATTAAGTGACCTTTCTCTAAAACATGAAAACTCATGGCTTTGATTACTCTCATAGAGGATAAATTCCTATCCCTTAGTGTCTGTGCTGTGATGATTGGCTTTGACATTCATGTTCACTTGCAAATTTCAAATTCTGGTTTACATACTCAACTCTGTGTAGCTAAGCCTATACTATATTTGTTATTTTTAGAGTTTGTAGATAAATAATAAAATTATCCTTAGCAAGTTTGTGAGTTTTATGGCTAATATTGTAAGTTATATTTATATTTAGCATGTAAAATTCTTTTTAATAACTACAGTTTTTTCCCTTTTGTTCTGCAATGAAATATGTGGATTCCTGCAAAATTTAAACAAGCTCCATTCCTGAGTTACCCTTCCTTCTCTGAGATCAAGTCTTAAAAATGTTCTACAGTTACATCTAATGTAAAATTGGCTCACTTCATGTTTTGATCAAGTAGTACTTCAAATAGGCATAACTTAAATTGCTGTGACAATCAACAATACCCTTTTGTGCTTGAGGCTATAACCAGACTCAGGACCTCATAGGTCCCCCACAACTGCAGTGACTCACATCCTTGCAAAACATTCATGTCTACATTGATACATTTGTTTGCTTTTGACCAAGGACCTTGTTCAGTGTATTCTCAAATCCACTGTCTTTCAGTATCAGTCTTCTGATCATGCTTTGGGATTTGGGATTGTTGTTATACACCAAGCATTTTTTAAATTAAAATAATTTCTTTAATTCTGTGCTTTTCAAATATCTGTTCAGTCTGTCAACTATTACTCTAAATATTTCATTCAAATATGCCAAACCCCCAATAGCCAAAAACTATAAGTTGTTTCTTAAGGTAATACTGACTTTGAACAAAATGTTGATTTAATTTACTTATGAACCAACAGCTGGCCAGGTGCATTGCCAGTGGAGCACCTGTCTATTCTGAATTCTAAGTCTAATTACTATTCTAGTTCTTGGGCCCTAAGGGCACACTTGAATGGGACTGTTTGTTGCCTCAGGCCAGTGCCTCATACCTGCTTGCTTTGCTTTCTTTTATCTCATATATAAACCACATAGTCAATCATCATGGAGCATATGTTAGATAAGCTGTTGGTGAGACATTCCTGTCTCCAGCCATCTATGGCTTAGACTAATAGTAGAGCACTTTGAGCTAGATGACATGATAACCAGAGAGACCACACTCTTTAGCATGAAAAATATTAGATAAAACTTTATGAAGTTCATGGACATATTTTACTTATTTTCTTATGTCTCTCACAAAGTCTTTCATATATTTTTCTCATCTGGAACTAATACTTGAGTGTCTCAGTCACACAATGCCTCAATTTTAATTGGAAAATATCAGGATACTGTTTATTCTGATTGGACACATTACACTAAGACACTTGGAGTTTCTCTTTTTGAGTTAGTATAGTGAGAGTGGGTCTAAAACCTTAAACGTCATAGTTTTGCTGTTGCAAATTTGTACATAGATTTTAGGCAGACATCTTTGGGATTTATGCATTCTGTTGTGAGTCATCTTTTCTTCCAAAAATGATGTACACACATGATCCAAAAACATGCTTGTGTTGTCATTTTATATAGGGATCTTGTCAGACTGTGTGGGGCAGTGGTGCAAATCATCAGTTCTGTATTCTTGGTTCTCTGTATTCCCATGGCTACTCTGTGAACTCTACCACCCTAGCCAGCTTATTTTCATTTGTCTTCATTTAATTTTTTTTAAATATTTATTTATTTATTTATTTATTTATTTATTTATTTATTTATTTTATATATAGGTGTACACATCACAGTTTTCAGACATATCAGAAGAGAGCATCAGATCTCCATTTCCGGTGGTGGTGAGCTAGTCCCTGGTTTCTGGCAACTGAACTCAGGACCTCTGGAAGAAGAGTGAATGCTCCTAACTGGTGACTCATCTCTGCAGCACTCTTCTTCATGTTAGACAAGGAACTTTGTTGACTAATTCAGAATGTTGTGTGGAGGTGAGAGGATGATATTGTCTCCAGGTATCCTATCTACAGCTTACCTCACTCAATTCAGCACAGGGTTGGGGACAAGCAAATCAGGAAGACATGGGTTCACAAGTGTAGCCACACCCAATACTTGTCTCACAGCAGAGAGAGTTTGCAAGGGGAGGAAAAGGAAGACCTCCAGTTACCTTGCAGAGAGAGATAGATCCTTGAGATTGGATTCTTAATGAGAAGTCTGAGAGATAGTGGAGGAATCTGGGAGTAGAGAAGTATTTTCTATTTGTAGATCAGAAGGGCTCAAAGTTCCTCTGTTCCACCCCATATTCCCTTTTGTTCTGTCACAGGTACCTTTTTGTAACTGGTATTCTTAGACACTGAGGTATCCTACATATGTTGCTATGTCTTTAAGTTTGTTTTCTAGGAACAAATCACCAAAAACAGAAGTTTGAAAACAAATAAGAGATTGAGTTTATCTCAGCTGTAGAATTATGGTCTTTTGTATTTTCCCTGACAATTGCCCCCTTAATGATGGCCCGTCTGGGCCACCCAAATGAGCAATGTAACAGTGGCTGGTTAAATATGAATTTACCAAAAAGAAGGAAAAAGGCAAAAGTCAAACAACTACACTATGGATCGCTGTTCTAGGCAAGTTCTGCAAGATCATACAAATCTATGGAAAGGGAAGTCTTTATTTTTATGTTTTTTTAGGTTACTCCAAATGGATTTCATTGTAGCATTTTCATATGTGTGTGTCATACTTCATTCTTATGCATCCCCAATCCCCACTGGCTTTCCCCATACACACAGCAGTAGTATTCTGATCTGAACAAAGCCTGAGCTGAGTGAGACTCACAACATGACAGTATCATTGCATCACCATCCCCATCACCAAGCACCTCTTAGATTGCAGATCTCTTGGCACTACCCTGATGTATTAGAATAAAACAACCTGTGGGAAAATTTAAATATACAATCTGTTAGTGAAGGTATTTATGGAAATTCATAACGACATTCTAGAGGAGTTGCGATTATTTAATCTATGTAATTTTATTTATTTGCATTCTAGTAATTTCCCCCTGTCAGTCCTCCTCTTATGCTTCATTCCATTCCTCCTCCCTCTTGCCTCAGAGAGGGTGGTTCCCTCACCAGGCCTCACCTTTTCCTGGGACTTGAAGTCCATCAAGGTTTCAGCACATCATCTCCCACTGATATTAGACCAGGCAGACCCCTGCTACATATGTTCCAGGGGCCTTGGACGAGCTTTTCTGTGCTCCTGGTTGGTGGCTCAGGCTCTGGTAGCTCCTTGGGGTCTGGATTAGTTGAGAATGGTGATCTTCATAAAGACCCTTCCAGCTTCTTCAATCCTTCCCTAATTAAACCATTGGTGTTCCCAACATCAGTCCATTTGTTGGGTGTAAGTATCTGCTTCTGTGTCAGTCAGCTGCTGGTTGGGCCTCTCAGAGGGCAGCTGCACCTGCCTCTTTTCTGTAAACACATCAGAGCATGGTAGTGTCAGCCCTTGATGGCCTCCCATGATATGGATCCAAAGTTGCCTTTCCTTCAGTTTCTTCTCCATTTTTGTCCCTGACATTCTTTTAAACAGGCAAAAGTCTGGGTCAGGTATTTTAACTGCGTTAGTAACCCTATCCCACCATGTGAGTCTATGTCTGTCTCCTGGAGGTAGACTCTTCAAGTTCCCAAAAGGTTAGGTGCCCCC
Organism: Apodemus sylvaticus; assembly: GCF_947179515.1. Lineage (NCBI taxonomy): Eukaryota > Metazoa > Chordata > Mammalia > Rodentia > Muridae > Apodemus > Apodemus sylvaticus. The sequence goes on along the minus strand of NW_026262993.1, from coordinate 185,570 downwards.
AATAAGTGCTGAGAATGTTTAACTTCAAGGAACTCTGGAACTTTCTACAGGGTCCTCACACCTCTCACTCCCCTTATTTTCATTCCTTGCCTTGATCCTCTAGGCTTCTCTCCAGACACTTCTTGCATACCTGTTTATGTTTACCCCCACCTCGATCCTTGCCTCCCTTTACCTCCTGTGAGTATTTCCTTCCTGCTTCCATGTGGGATCGAAGCCTCCTCATTTGGGCATTTATGCTTGTTACAACCTAATTCTGTAGGCTGAAACTGTACTTTTTGGCTAATATCCACCTATGGATAGCATGCATGTCCTTTTGGGTCTGAGTTAACTAATTTAGTATATTTTCTAATTCCATTCATTTGTATGCCAAATTCATGAATGTCATCATTTTTATTAATAGTACACCAATGTGTAAATGAACTATGTTTTCTGAATCCATTCTTTAGTTGAAGGAAATTTGTGTTGTTTCTAGCTTCTGGCTATTACAAATAGGCCTGCTATGAACATGATGCAGTACGTGTCCTAGTAGTGTGGTGGAGAGTCCTTTGGGTATGTTCTCAAAAGTGGTATAGCTGGGTCATCAGGTAGAACTATTTCTAATTTTCTGAAGAATCACCAGATTGATTTCCAGAGTAGTTGTGCTGGTTTGCAACCCCACCAGCAATGGACAAGTGTTCCTCTTTCTTCACATCTTTCCAAGCAAGTGCTGTCACTTGAGTTGTGGATCTTAGCCATTCTGATTGAAATGTGGTAGAATCTCAGGGTCATTTTGTTTTATACTTGCTAAAACCAATAGTGATATTAATCACATGGTATTGTTACAGGGACTGAGAAATCAATAGAATAAAATTAAAGACAAATTGCAGAATCAATATGAAGAGAAAACTCATAGACTTATGGACACTTGATCTTTGATAAAGAAACAAAAAAAAATACAGTGGAAAAAAGAAAGAATCTACAATAACTAGTGCTGGTCCAACTTATATTCTGTATTTAGGAGACCAAATATATATCCATACTTATCACCTTGCAAAAATCTCAAGTCCAAGTGGATGGTGTTCCTCAATATCAAACCAGATACACTGAGTCTAATAGAAGAGAACTTGTAAAAGAGTTTCAAACTCACTTGCACTTGCACAGGGGGAAAATTCCAGAACAGAACACCAATGGCTCAGGGTCTAAAATCAACAATTGATAAATGGGACCTAATGAAACTGAAATGATTCTGTAAGACAAAATGTGGCATCATTAGCACAACTAGGCATCTAAGGATTGGGAAAAATTCTTCACTAACTGTACATCCACTGGAGGCTAATATCTAAAATATATAGAGAACTCAACAAGTTAATCTTCAAAAACCCAGATAACCTAATTAAAAAATGTGGTACAGAGCAAAACAGAGAATTTACAACAGAAGAATCTTGAAAGGCAAAGAAACACTTAAAAATATTCAAAGTCCTTTGTTATCAGGAGTTGTGATTTTGATGTTAAGTGAAACTTGAAGAATGATATTTCCTTGAATCATCACAAGATATTCTGGATACTTATAAGGGAAGATAAATTAATTCAACAGACTAAAGAAGTATTACAGGATGTGTGGCATTCTTACTCTTGTTTAATCTTACAATTGTCATAAATATGTGTACATCAAATAAATTTTCATAATATAACCATCAGATTGGAAAGAAAAGCCTGCATGCTCCTTACGGTTCTACATTAGAAAGAGGGGACAAACATAGTACACATGATATGTTTCCTAGTGATTCATAATTTTGGGACTTCCATAAATGATTCCCATGACTTGCTTTCTGTTGGGGAAATGGTCTCCTCTCCTTCTTTTCCATTATCATAAGTTCACAATTAATGTTCATCTTCTAGAGGGCCTAAATTTTAAAACTCTCCTGCAAGTTAAGTGTCTATACTGCTGTGCTCTTCCTCACCTCCCTTCCCATGGCATATATGAGATTAGGGAAATCACTATTTTTATAGTGTCATGTGTTTTGCCAAAATATCCACTTTCTCTGCATCATATCTCTCAAGAAAAACATCCGAGGAACACTTCTGTCAGAAATGTTGCAAACATTTGGTAAAGCATTTTCCATTCTTCACAGGCAATACAGAATATGTGGCATACTCTTTGAATTTGAATGAAGTCTTAATTCACCATGCTTTTTTGAATGTTTCAAAATTATTCCTATTGGTTTCTCAAATAATGTTGAGATGAATATATATTAATGAGTCTAGTTATATAAAATATCTAGCCCCATTCTTGTTCTTATTGACAGGGTCAGATTGTTCTTGCATTTGACCCCCATTATAATCCAGAATAAAGCACCCTGTTTTGTAAGGAACCATAACAACAGGGATGATTTGGTTTCAGATTCATTTCTGAGATTTGTTCAAGGCTGCTAGGATAGCTAATTTATATTGAAAGCATCACTGAGTTCATGGCAATTAGGGTAGGTTGTTAAGCTTCCAGTGGTGAAGCAAAGTATTTCAGTTATAAGAAGATATTTAGAATCAGAATCAAGGAAAACCAGCCTAGTGGCTGGCCCAGGGCTCACGGGGTCAGGGTGACATAGGCAGATTGGGTCTAGTGGGGCAAGTGGATGGATCTGCATGTGACATGGATCCAATAGGAGCAGAAGGGGCTGGTCAATACCCTGTGGATGTAGATTTTTAAGACCTCCCAGGGTGTGGCCTCTCTATGGTATTTGAGAGTCTTGCTAGTTACAGTTGCCTACATGGGAATTTATATTCTCTTAGGGTGTGTATGACATCTGCCCAGGATCTTGATGCTTTCATAGTTTCTGTTGAGAACTCTTGTGTAATTGTGATAGGTCTGCCTTTATATTTTCTTGACATTTTCTGTTAATGCTTTTAATGTTCTTTCTGTGTTTAGTGTATTTGGTGTTTTGACTGTTATGTGACTGGAGGATTTTCTGTTCTGGTCCAATCTATTTGAAGTTCTGTAGTCTTCTTGTATGTTCATGGGCATCTCTTTCTTTGGGTTAGGGAAGTTTTCTTCTATAATTTTGTTGAAGATATTTACTGGCCTTAAGACTGGAAATCTTTACTCTCTTCTATACCAAACATCCTTAGGTTTGGTCTTTGCATTGTGTCCTGAATTTCCTGGATGCTTGGGGTTAGGAGCTTTTAACATTTTGCCTTTTTTTTTTTTTTGACTTTGGTGTCAATGTTTTCTATGGTGTCTTCTGAACCTGAGATTCTCTCCTCTATCTCTTATATTCTGATGGTAATGATTGCATCTATGACTCTTGATCTATTTCCTATGTTCTCTATGTCCAGAGTTGTTTACTTTTGTGATTTTTTTATTGTTACTCCCTCTATTTTTAGAGGTTGTGCTTTCCTATAAGTCTTTAAGGACTTCAACCTGTTTACCTGTATTTCTTTTTATTCCATATATTCTTTATTTACATTCCAAGTGATTTCCCTCTCCTGGATGCCCCCTTCCTGAAAGTCCCATGAACCCTCTTCCCTCCCCCTGTTCCCCAATCTACCACTTCCTAAGTCCCTGTCCTGGTATTCTCCTACATTGCTCTACTGAGCCTTTCCTGGACCAGGGGCCACCCCTTCCTTCTCCTTGGGCATCATTTGATATGTGAATTGTGCCTTGGGTATTCCAAGCTTCTAGGCTAATATCCACTTATCAGTGAGTGCATACCACGAGTATTCTTTTCTGACAGGGTTACCTCACTTAGGATGATGTTCTCCAGCTCCATCCATTTGACTAAGAATTTCATGAATTCATTATTTCTAATGGCTGAATAGTAGTCCATTTTGTATATATATACCTCATTTTCTGTATCCATTCCTCATTTGAGGGACATCTGGGTTCTTTCCCACTTCTGGCTATTATACATAGGACTGCTATGAACATAGTGGAGCATGTATCCTTATTACATGCTGGGGAATCCTCTGGGTATATGCCCAGGAGTGGTGTAGCAGGGTCCTCCGGAAGTATCATTTGCTGTTTTCTGAGGAACCTCCAGACTGATTTCCAGAGTGGTAGTACCTGCTTGCAATCCCACAAGCAGTGGAGAAGTGTTCCTCTTTCTCCACATCCTCGCCAGCACCTGTTTTCTCCTGAGTTTTTGATCTTAGCCATTGTGACTGTTGTGACATGAAATCTCAGGGTTGTTTTGATTTGTATTTCCCTGATGACTAAGGATGTTGAACATTTCTTTAGGCGCTTCTCACCATTCAATATTCTTCAGGTGGAAATTCCTTCTTGAGCTCGGTTCCCCATTTTTAAGGGGGGTGTTTAGCTCTCTATAGTCTACCTTCTTGAGTTCTTTGTAGATCTTAGATATAAGCCCTCTGTCAGATGTAGTGTTGGTAAAGATCTTTTCCCAGGTTGTTGTTTGCCGTTTTGTCCTTTTGACAATGTCCTTTGCTTTACAGAAACTTTGTAATTTTATGAAGTCCATTTGTCAATTCTTGATCTTAGAGCACAAGCTATTGGTGTTCTGTTGTGGAAAATATCCCCTGTGCCCATGTCCTAAGGGTCTTCCCTGGTTCCTTTTTTATTAGTTTCAGTGTGTCTGGATTTATGTGGAGGTTCTTGATCCACTTGGACTTGAGCTTAGTACAAGGAAATAAGAATGGATCAATTTGCATTCTATTGCATGCTGACCTCCAGTCGAACCAGCACCATTTGTTGAAAAGGCTATCTTTGTTTCCTCTGGATGATTGTAGCTCTCTTGTCAAAGATCAAGGGACCATAATTCTGTGGGTTCATTTCTGGGTCTTCAATTAAATTCCACTGATCTACTTGCCTGACACTGTACCAATACCATGTAGTTTTTAACTCAATTGCTCTGTAGTACTGCTTGAGGTCAGGGATACTGATTCCCCCAGAAATTCTGTTACTGTTGAGGATAGTTTTAGATATCCTGGGTTTTTTTTGTTATTCCAGATGAATTTGAGAATTGCTCTTTCTAAGTCTATGAAGAATTGAGTTGGGATTTTGATGGGGATTTCTTTCTTAGCCTGTTTATCCTTTAAGTATAGGAAGGCTACTGATTTGCTTGAGTTAATTTAATATCCTTTGCTGTTAATTTAAAAACACTTTGCTGAAGTTGTTTATCAGCTGTAGGTATTCTCTGGTGGAGTTTTTTGGGTCACTTAAGTATCTTATCATATCATCTGCAAATAGTGATAGTTTGACTTCTTCCTTTCCAATTTGTATCCCTTTTGTCTAGTCCTTGATTTTAGTGGGATTGCTTCAAGGGGGTTATTTATGTCCTTCTTGAAGCCCTCTGTCAGCATCATGAGCCGTGATTTTAAATCCAATTCTTGCTTTTCTGGTGTGTTGGGGTATCCAAGACTTTCTGTTGTGGGAGAATTATGTTCGGATGGTGTCATGTCACCTTGATTTCTGTGGATAATGTTCCTACATTTGCCTTTTCGTCATCTGGTTATCTCTGGTGTTAGTTGGTTCTGCTGTCTCTGGCTTGTCTCTCCTGTGTGCATGCAAGCCTGTATCAGCACCCCTGGGTGACTGGCTCTTCCCTGGCATAGAGTGCTGTGGCATTGCCCAGATCCTAAGTGCAGGTGGGGCCCTGGCCAACCCTGTCCCAGCTGTTTCTCTCTGTTCTTCCATAGTTCTGAGATGCTCTCATTATTCCTGTCATTCATGGGATAGACAACCTGAACACTGAACTTCATCTTGCTTTGCCTCGACTTGTAGACATTGGTATTCCTAGACTGTCAAGTAGGGCAGATCCCCTGGTGATCATGGCACTCCCTCAGCCAGGAGCTTTTCTGTGCATGACAAACAGCATTCTCCTTGCTATCACTAGGCAGAAACCCATCTGTTATAGTTACCTTGACATCTGAAATCCACCTGTCTGGAAGATACTTATGGGAGAGGGTGGGAGAGTCCTAAAACGTTCAGCTGACAGTTATGTGCAATTCAAAAACAGAGCCAGGAGGAGGAGCCACTTGCCCAGAGCCCTTATGAAAATTGTAGATGAAGTGAGAATTGCACCCCCAAGTCTGACTGCTTTTTCACCTTTGGAAACCAGGAAACTTAGTTGTAATATAGCCAATGCTTGTGAAATGCTTTCACATTCTAGACAAAAGACACTAAATAACATCCCAAATTATTTACATTTCTTGATACCTCAAGGGACTACCAATCTAAATGTAGACAATCAATTGTTAAAGTATAATTCACCAGAAAGTGATTTTTTCTTTCTTTTCTCTCTCTCTTTTCTTCTTTCTTTTACTTTTGGCAACAGGGCCTCATTCTGTAATTCAAGCTAGTCTTGAACTTATGGTACCCCTTTTATGGTAACCACATGGTAAACCTGCTGCTTCAGTTTCTCAAGTGTTAGGATTATAGATGTGAGCCACCATGCCAGATTTGGGATGTCTTGCCTTCTTCACTTCTTCCCTTCCTCCCTCCCTCTATATCTCCCCCCTCTCTCTATTCCTCCCTCCCTCTATCCTCCCTCCACCCTCCCTCCTTCCCTCCCTCTCTCCTCTCCTCCCTTCTCTCCCTCCCTCTTTCTCTGATTCCCTCTCTTCCTTCCATCTTTCTTTTCTTTTGCATAGGTCTCCTGTATCCTAGGCTGACTTTGAACTTGCTATGGATGTAGACAAAGATGTCCTCAAAGTTTAACCCTTCTGCTCTGCTTCCTGAGTGCTGGGTTTACAGTGTCCCTGAAATATACACCCTACTATGCAATTCTGGAGTGGAACCAAAGGGTTCCTGCGTGCTAGGCAAGTGTTCTCCCGCGGAGCTATATCACCAGCCCTGGATATACTATTTTTTTCTTAAGGTGATTAGGGGTGGATGTGCTCATCACCTGCACACCAGCGAAAACCATCAGTTATGGAGATCTACACTTCAGCGTCCTTATCACAACTCTTAAGAGTTCCCTTTAGTGGCTTTCTGTCTATGGTGTTATTTTTTGGGAGGATGGAGGCAGGGGGTAGGGGTTGCACCAGAAGGCATGGGTACTCTCTTTGTGCACCAAGTAGACCCAGCTAATGTTTGCTCTTCAGAACTGCAGTGTGTGCACACAGATTTGAGCAGAGGTCTCATAAATGTCTCCAACTAGCCTTCCTTAGAATTTCAGATTTTAATCATATTTTTGCTGATTATTTGGGAATTTTACATCATGAACCCCAAGCACCCTCACTTCTCAGTCCTCCTAGATCTGTCCTCCACCCTTGGGACCTGCCCCCCCCCCCAAAGAAGAGGAAGAAAGGGAGAAGGAGAAAGAGAAAGAAGAGGAGAGAGAGAAAGAGGAAGAAGAAGAGAAAGAGGGAAGAAGAGGAGTAGGAGGAGAAGGAGGAGGAGGAGGGGAAGGGAGGGGGAGAGGGAGAAGGAGGAGGAGGAGGAAGAAGAAGAAGAAGAAGAATTTATGTTGCCCATATACTCACTGGAGCATGGTCAGACTCTCATTAAAAACTGAGTTCTTCCTCACCTGCACACCTGCCAGAAGCCATCAGTCATGGAGAGCTATTCTTCAGCATCCGTATCACAACTTTTTTTTTGATTTTGGTTTTTTTGAGTCAGGGTTTCTCTGTGTAGCCCTGGCTCTCCTGGAACTCACTCTGTAGACCAGGTTGGCCTCGAACTCTGAAATCTGCCTGCCTCCGCCTCCCTGTGCTGGGATTAAAGGCATGTGCCACCACCACCCGGCCTTATCACAATTTTTAAGAGTTCTCTTTAGTGGCTTTCTGTCTATGTTGTTGTTTTTTGGGAGGGTGGAGGCAGGGGGTAGGGGTTGCACCAGAAGCCTCTTCCTCTTTCTCAACTATGACTCTGCAGTCGTCTATTCCTTGACTGCACAGTCAGTTGGGGCATGGGCCACGGAGTTACATATGGTTTCTGGTGACAGTGTGGACCTTGGACATCCAGATGGTCCCTAGCTACTGACCCCAACGTAGTCTGCTGTGGCAATACAGACCATGGATGTCAGTTTGGCCCTCTGCCACTGCACACAATGTGGACACTGTCACAGCTCCCTGCAGCAGTGCAGGCCAAGGACATAAACCTGGGTTTAGGCAGCAGCACAGACCATGACCATCCACATGGCCTGCAGTGGTAACGTGGGCCATGGGCATCAACACAGACCCTAGCTGTAATAGAACCACCGACCCAGACATGGCCATCAGTGACAGTAAGGATGCAGACCTGGAATTTAATTTTAACTACTCCAGGGATTTCTTTATGTTTGGATTTGTCCCATTTGTTATCTTGACACAACCTAGAATCATCAGGGAAAAGAGAACTCCAACTGAGAAAATGCCTTCATCAGATTGCCTATAAGCAAGTCCGTGGGGACCTTTTCTTGACTCCTGATGGATGTGGAGGGGCCCAGACCACCCCTAGACAGGTGGTCGTGGGTATATAAGAAAGCAGGATGAGCAATGGAGAGCAAGCCAGTAAGCAGCATCCCTCCATGGCCTCTGTTTTAGTTCTTGTCTCCGGGTTCCTGCTTTGAATTCTTGCCCGGACTTACCTCCTTGTCAAACTCTAAGTTATAAGATGAAACAAACCCCTTCCTCCACAGGTTCTGGTCATGGTGTGGAAAGCAAACTAGACAGGGGTCATCTGGATTGAGATAGAAAAGCTGGATTTCCAAAAATAGTCCAGAAGCGATGGATCATGCTTGTTACTCCCTGAATTTTAGGCAGGAAGATCACAAGGCCAGCCTGGGTCACTTAGGAGACCTAGTGACAAAAATGAAGGGAAAAGAAGGAAAGGAAGGGGAGAGATCTAGAGGGCAAGGTAGTGAAAGTCACGATCCTGACGAGGTGCGCACAGTGTACCAGCATAGGCATAGATAAGTACCATTGGGCTGCTTGGTGTAGACAGAGACCCCTGCCAGCTCTAAGAGTCAGGCAGTGCCAGCAACACATCCTGCCAAGGGCTCTGAGCTGCCTGGAACACGGTTCTGCATAAACACCATCCTCATTACTGCTTCTAATCTACAGATCCTGGGCTCTCTGTGTGTAAACATGAAGAAAGGAATGGGGCTGAAGAGCCAGGAGCCAGGGGCTGGGAGCACCCCAGGCTGTTTCTTGCCACATGGCTTTCCGAGGAGAATGTCTAAGCCTCTGAAGGTAAGCCTGGACAAGTCTGATGTGTCCATGACAGGAGCTTCCTCTTCTGGAACCGTAAATGCTATTTTAATACCCCCCACCCCCGCCGTAAACAAACAGCCTTTGTTCTTTCCCAGCAGAGCCCTGTGACAGCCCTGGCCTCCTCTTTGCTGAGCCTACTATCTGGGCTTTCCAGATCTTCTTGGACTGATGCCTAAAACTCCCCTGCAGAGAAGCTCTCTTTGGGCTGAAACCTTACTTCATCCCTCCATGGAGGGTCCAAAGGAAGACCAGGGCAGAGAGCCCACTCAGACTGTTCGCTCGCTGGTTTCATAGTTGCATCTGTCAAGGGACTCTGCTCTGAACATCTCAGTCCATGAGGGTGTCAGCTTAAGGGAGGGCCTTGTCACCAAATGCAGTGTGACTGTGTTCCCTTGTTTTTTTCTTTCAAATTTGATACAAACTAGAGCCACTGGGAAGAGGGAGCCTCTGATGAGGAATTGACTGGCCTGTGGGCACGTGTGGGGACATTTTCTTGACTGAGGATTCGTGTGAGAGGGCCCAGACACCTGTGTGTGGTGCTGTCCCTGGGCCATGTAAGAAAGCAATTGAGCAAACCACTAGGCAGTATTGCCACCCAATCTCTGCTTCAGTTCCTGCCGCCCTCTCCCCGGTTCCTGTCTTGGCTGTAACTTGTCAAATAAACATTTCCTTCCAAGGTTGCTCAAGGTGTTTACCACAGCAATAGAAAATACACTAGATTATAAAATAATTACACAACTATACATTGAAAAACTGAGGATTGCCCATATCACTACCAAAAACAAGCAAAACAAGCACACAAACAATCCCAAGCTAACTAGGGTAGACAAGCTCTTCAAGATCAGTAGATTAGGTGTGCTGTGCATCTGGTTGTAGCAGTGTGAAGAGGTTTGGCCCTCATGGACTCATGTGTGTTGGGATGCCTGGCCCACAAGGAGTGACACTATTAGGAGGTGCATCCTTGTTGGAGTAGGTGTGACCTTGTTGGAGGAAGTATATTACCATGGGGATGGGCTTTGAGGTCCTATAATCAAACTCTGCCCAGTGTTGAAGTGAGAGTCTCTTCCTGGCTGCCTTCAGGTCCAGACGTAGAAATCTCAGCTCCCTCTTCAGCACTGTGTCTGTCCTGTAGGCCGCCACGCTTCCCTGCATGGTGATAATGGACTGAACCTCCAAAACTGTCCCCATTATATGTTTTTAGTTTTTGTTTTTTTAATAATAATAATACCTTGAACATAGTGTCTCTGGACAGCAATGAGACCCTAACTAAGACAAAGGTTGAGGCAAGAGGACTGTGAGTTTGAGGACAGCCTGAGCTACATGGTGAGCCCCAAGGTAGCTTGGGCTACAGGGTGAAATCTTGTTCCAACAGCAACAACAACAACAAACAGAACAAATAATAAACAGACTCACTATCTTAATTACCTGGTAATGTAGAAAAGAGATGGGAATAGAATGTTCTAGAACTTCTAGAGTGAAAGAGAAATAAGGAAGATGTAAGAGACACAGTAATGGCATATGATGTTTCAAATACACCCACAGCAAGATATTATTTTAGATATTTGGAGAACTTTCCAGAAACATTGAATATCATCTGGTTAATTCTGTTGGGGCCTTGATGTTACTGTGGTTAAATAATAAGGTAGCTCCTTATTTTGACATGACTGATGAAGTATTTAGTGATAAAATGGCTTGAGATCTCATTTTGTTTGAAGACATTCCAGTTCAGAAAATGTGAATGTGGAAAAACTAGGTGTGGGAAAGTGTTGGTGGTTATTGAGTCTGTATAATTGCTCTCTCAAGGTTTGTTGTACTCTATATTCAGAAATTTTTATTTAAAAAATTAACATTTAAGACAACTATATATTTCAATTTTAAAGCATGGGAAGTGGTTTGTGATAAATGTGCTCACAGCACATAAGGTCTTTGCTTTTAGTCTAGTCTAGCAAAAACAGGTTGTTGGTTTTTTGGTTTGTTTGTTTTTTGTTTAGGAGTTATATGATTTAGTCTCTTTGGAAAGGGGTTTGCAAAGTTCAGTATGTTTTATCTGAAGTTTAAAATAGGTATATGTTTTAGGGACTTTTAAAAGGTCTTGAAAATGTTTCTACTTTCAGTGATATCTCTAAGCTAAAAGAGATGGGCAAGATTTATCACAGCTCGGGGCTGGGGAGATGGCCCAGTGGATACGAATATGTGCTTTGCAAGCACAAGGACCTGAGATCGAATCCTCAGCACCTGTGTAAAAGCTGTGCCTGGCTGTTCATGTAAGCCCAGCCTTGGATGTTGGAGTCAGATGGGTCCTGGGAGCTTGCTGGTCATCTAGCCTGGGGGAATTGACAGGCTCCTAGATCAGAGAGACCTTCCTTCCCTGTGAAGAGGACACCTGATGTCCTCCTTTGTCCTCTGAGTCCATATGTGTGATTGATGCACACACACACACACACACACACACACACACACACACACACACACACACACATATGAGAGACACACAGAGAGAGACAGAGACAGAAATTTGCATTTATTTTTTACATGTTCCCCCTTTCTTATCATACTGGTGGTGAACATCCAGTGTTTGGACTGTTCTTCCCTGCTTCTTATCTTAGAAGAAATTGGTCCACCTATATTCAGTCCTTTTTTTCCCCTTACCCCTAGTCATGGTCTTCCTTACTGGCCTCAAGTTTATGATTTCTTTACCCCAGCTTCCCGAATGCTGGAATTAAAGGCACATACCACATGCCTGGCTCACTCTCTGTCTCTCTGCCTCTCAGTATTTATTTCCATTTCTTTACTTATTAGGCTCTGTTGTACAAACAGTGCAATATAACAAGCTTAGTGCATGCATATAAGATCATAATCATAATCGCCACCGACACACTCCCCCCCACCCCCACCCCACTCGCGCTTATTTTTCTACCTTCATGTCCGTTACTTTTATCTTTGGGTTCTATATATTTCAAAAACATATGACACACACACGTCTTCCTGAGTCTGACTTATTTTGCTTAGCAGGAAGATGTGCGATCCCATCCACCTTCCTGAAAGCAAGCAGCATGCTTCTTTTTCCTTCTCAATGGTGGAACAGGTTGCTTTGCTGCAGCGTGCTTCTGGACACTCGAGGTCGTGGACTCATGAAAAGTGTAAATGGTGCCCATGAAACCTACAGCTTCTTGAAACTAGAATAATAATGATGATGATGATGATGATGATGATGATGATGATGATGATGAAAAAACCTTGAGGTGATATATGGTGCTTTCTCTAACATAAATCAGCCTAGCAGAACAAGCATGCTTGGCTCAGTGGGGCATGTGTAAGCATGACATGCTTGCTGACTTTACTTGGCTAATGGATTTAGCTAAAAAGCCCAGGGGGGGCCATGGAAAGCCTTGAAAGGGTCACAAAGGGTGGGAGATGTGATAAAGCAATTCTGAAGGGTGTTAGCATTTTGTCCTAGAATTCAGAATCAAGTTGAGACTTAGGTCTCTATTTGGGATTGTGTATCTAACACCTATTATATAACTGCTAAGCTGTGACACCTGCCATCATAATCACACCAAAAAGCAGAGGCCTTTTGTGTTGCTTTCAGAGAGCTAGTAGAAAAAAGCAATGTAAGACATGTGAGAGCAAAGACAGCAGAAAATTGCAGCAAGGCCCTGAAGAGGTCACATCCCCATAAAGCCTCAGTCTGGAAGACTGCCACCCATACGCCAGAGACAGTGCCCTCTAGTAGGGCACCCTGAGATGACAACACTGTTTTTGTATGTGCATATGTGTATGCGTGTGTGCTGTATACATTTCTGTGTTCTGTAGGCATGAGTGTGTATTTGTGTGCTCTGTGTGTGTTTGTGTGCTGTGTGTGTGTGTGAGCACATGTGCGTGCATGTTGTATGTATGTGTGTAGGCCAGAGGAAAGCCTCAGGTGTCATTCCTTAGGCACCATCCTCCCTCTTATTACATTTATTTGTTTGTTAGTGTGTGTGTGTGTGTGTGTGTGTGTGTGTGTGCATCTGTATCTGTGTGTGTGCATGTGCACATGCTGCAGCACGTGTGTAGAGGTCAGAGGTCTACTTGGGAGTGTAGGCTGTCTCCTACCACTTGGGGTCTGGGGATAGAACTCAGGTCACTGGGGTTAGGTGCAAGCACTTCCTCCCTTCCCTTACTGGCCCCATTTTCCTCCTGAGCCATGTTCCACTGAACGTGAACTTAGACTAGTCTGGCTGCTGAGTGAGTCCCAGAGATGCCCCTTTTCAGGATTACACGGTACATGCCGCCATACCTGTCTCCAGCCTAAGACAACAACAAAGCACTCGGACCCTTGGGATCAAGCTCAGGCCTTCATGCTCACAAGGCAAGCATTTTACCAATTAAGCTGTCTCCCCAGCCCCCAGACTGAAATTTATAGATTTCCTCTGGGTCGTTTCTCCAACTGAACCGGGTAAAAGGAAGCGGGTTCTTGAAGCACAGTGGAAACGGCTTTCGCTGTGATTAGAGTCATGGGTAAGGGAACTAACTGTGTATTGAAGGGAGATCACTCAACTCCCCAAGTGCCCTGACTCACTCACACTAGACTGTGTTCTGAGTTATCTCTGACCTTTTGACATAGGGACACTCATCTCTTCATCAATAAAATGGGGACATTTTATTGAAGGAACAGCTCCATTGTTGGACATTGTGAGTTAGTGAGATCAGGACCTATGGGATACTGGCGAATGCTGGGGGAACAATAGCTATCAATGAATTAATGATTGGTGTCTTGGTGTCTTAGGATAATGAGGAAACACCAGGAAAGGGACGGAGAGGAAGATGCCATGTGTATAAAGGTTGTACAGAAATTCCTGATAAAACATGACAAATAAAAACCATTCCTGATGGTTGAGTCTGGTTCTAATTAGCGTCTTCAGAGTGTGACAGTGTCTGTTGGAAGAGTTTGCTGTGGAGGGATTGCCTCCCCTCCAGAGGTGTTGGGCTCTGGGAAATGTCTACTGGAAGAGGAACTGATAAACCTAGACTCAGAGCCTTCTCCTAAGGTCATCCCTGGTGCCCCACCTCTGCCACCGTCCCCACCTCCACCGCCATCACTGCTATTCAGATGGCTGCTGCACTACTCATGGTCTCCCAGCAGTTTTGTTTCCAAGTGACCAGAAGTACAGCTCATACCAAAGTAGCCTTTGAAAGTTCTGTGTAGATTGCCCAGGTTGCCATGGATACAAAGGGAGCAGTGGTGGAGGCCTGAGGAGGAGGCATCCTTTGTTTAATTGCAGATGAAGATGCAAATTGAGGGGAAAGGAAAATTCAGGCCTGGGGAAATGAGAGATCTGTTCACCAGGAGGAAGTAGAGGAGTTGGGAACAGCACCCTGGGGGTGGGGAGCGACCCCAGACAGCACTGTTGCAATCACTGGCTCTTTGGAGGCATTTTGATTAGGGAATTTAATGAACACTACTGTGAGATCCCTGCTAGACTGGAGAAAAGGCTCAGGTTACAGTGACTATTAAGAGATTAAACAGATCCTGGGGGTGGGGATGGGGTACAGAATGATCAGTGTATAGGCGTCTTGGCTCTGTTTTAAATCCCTTTAAATTTATCACCTGTAGTTTCATTAAGGATTAGCTCAGAATGTAGAGTGGTTCCTAAATTTTGGAGAACTGAAGTCAATTCGGGTTTATTACCCCCTCTTGCATTTGAAAATCACACCCCCACACCCCAACCCCCCCCCCCCCCCCGCCCCAGGTATCCAACCACAGCACAAACTGTACAGTGTTCTAGCTCCCATAGCACCTGTCTTCCGTAACACTCATTTGCCCATGTAGCAGAGAACAAAATCATACTTGACCTGAAAGCCACACTCTTGTTCAAAGTGTTCTGGGTAAAGACTACAGTCCTCTAGAATTAATTTCTGTAGACACTATGGGGGAAAAGAAGCAATTTGTAAAAGCCTTAGGCTATTAAGGCTTGACGGGAAAGTGCTCTTGTATATAATTTCAAGACACACCTAACTGTAAACCATCTAGTTACAGAGCTAGGGAGGGAGTGATCTTAATTCTTCTTAAAGATTAAGAGGAGAATAAAATAAGATGTAATATCCATCAGGATGGGTTGGTGCTTGGTGTTATTATGACGGTGTTATTTCCAGTAACTAGCGGAGCCCAAATTCTGTTTTATGACTCATTCCTCCTCTGCAAAGGGCTCTTGACCCGACAGCAAGACTCAGAGTGTAAAAACAGGGCACGGGCACTCCTCAGGCCGGAGAATAATTGGTGCTAGAAAAAGACCACTCAGTCCATAGCTACCCAAGGTGCGGGTGATGTGTCAAGGTAACCAAAATAAAACATATTTGATAGGTATAGCTTCTGGAAGCCAAGATTTAACACATTTATTACTTGTCTTACTGCTAACAAAACCCTTTTGTTTTTATCTATGTGTACATGTGTGCTCCTATGTATTTGCTCTGGCATATAGATGCCTAAAAAATCCAGAAGAGGGTGTTGGATCCTCTGGACCTGGAGTAAGAGATGGCTTTATGATGCCGGGAACTGAACTTTTGTATAAGAGCAACTAGCTACTCTCAACTGCTGAGACCTCTCCTCAAGCGCCAACAAAATGGTTTAAAAATTTTGTGATAAGTGGATATTAATTAGACCAGAAGCTCTGAATACTCAAGACACAACTCACATATTAAATGATTCCCATGATGAAGGAAGGAGAGGGCTGTGGTCCTGGACAGGCTTGATCCAGAATTGTAGGGGAGTACCAGGACAGAGAAATGGGAAGGGGGTGATTGGGGTCGAGAGAAGAGGGCTTATGGGACATATGGGGAGGAGGGGAACCGGGAAAGGGGAAAGCATTTGGAACGTAAACAAAGAATATAGAAAATAAAAATAAATAAATAAAAATAAAAATGACAGTTGTAATCATTTATTCAATTAAAAAAAAACAGGCTTTATTTGAAGGACATAAAAGTCTCTGGTGAGCCTGCTAAGTGAGCCTCATTCCTTGGTTTTTGCACTCGTGAGTCCTGTTCCATGTTGACACTGGAATGGCTGACCTTGACAGAACACACATTTGACTGATGTATGCACAGCCTTCATGAGTTCTTACACATCTAGGCTTCTCTCCTGGAAGTGTTTTTTTCCTCCTCCTCCTCCTCCTTCCCCTCCCTCTCCTCCTTCTCACCCACTTCTCTCCCTCCTCTTCCTCCTCCCTCCTCCTCCTCCCTCCTCCTCCCTCTTCCTCCTTTCTCTCCTCCTCCTCCCTCCTTCTCTTTGCCTTGTTGAGATGGAGGTCTCACTATGTGGTCCTGGATGGCCTGGAACTCACGACTGATGGAGATTAGTCTAGCTTTGAATTCGTAGAGATCCTCCTGCCTCTGTCTTCTGAGTGCTGGAATTAAAGAAGCATGCTACCAAGCCCAGTCTTGTCTTCTAGTTCTACCTTTATCTCCTTTCTCCTCCTCCTCCTCCTCCTCCTGCTCCTCCTCCTCCTCCTCCTCCTCCTCCTGCTCCTCCTCCTCCTCCTCCTCCTCTGCTCTCTCAGTTCCATCTTGCTGTGTATTCCAGCTTGGCCTTGATTCCAAGAGCCTTTATCCTCAGCATCCAAAGCTGTGATTACCTGTGATTCACTACCCCCACCAGCGCCCAGTTCTTCTTGCTTTCTTGAGGGTAGTCTGCTGCCTCTGTTCTCTCACACACTGATGTTTTCCTTTGAAGCCAGGAACCCAGAACAGAGTGTCCAGGACCAGCCTGAAGGTAGGTTTAGTTTGCCCTGACAGTGTTTTAAAGCTGTGTGAGGAGTTGGGGTGTAGCTCAGCAGAGGGCTTGCTTTGTGTGCACAAGGCTGAGTTCTTTCCATACTGAGGAGATAAAATCTTGAGCCTTTAAACTTGGGGAAGACTTTGTATGATAGCCCAGAGTTCTGGTTTCACTTCGCATTATCCACTCCCATGGACCTGTAGGTAGGAAAGCTCTATG
The DNA here is from genome assembly GCF_947179515.1 of Apodemus sylvaticus. Taxonomy (NCBI): domain Eukaryota; kingdom Metazoa; phylum Chordata; class Mammalia; order Rodentia; family Muridae; genus Apodemus; species Apodemus sylvaticus. The sequence continues at coordinate 168,475 of NW_026262993.1, read as the reverse complement.
ATAGCTTTTTCCTTTGAATTACTGTTTTGTTTTGTGTTTTACCTTTTTAATACACACACACACACACACACACACACACACACACACACACACACGCACTTAGTATATGTAGGTTTTTGGTTACAATAATTTTTCCAATGAACACTTGATTAATTGTATTTATTCTATTTAGTTAAAACATTATTGCGCCAAAAACATTCAAGTAGACCTGTAGGGTCCTTCTGTCGGCTTACAGACAATTCTGCCAGGCTCCAGCCAACTGCTACCTGTAGGTTTGAGCCAACATGGAGTATAAGAACTGCTCAGCTACACCAGCGCGCGCGTGCGCGTGTGTGTGTCTGTGTGTGTGTGTGCGCTCTCTCTCTCTCTCTCACTCTCTCTCTCCATCTCCTATTCTCCTTCATTCTCTCTCTCCTCCACTTGTTGCCAGCTGGCCTCTTCTCTTCTTCCCTCCTCTCTCTTTCTGTCTTTCTGTTGTCCTTTATTCACTGCCTCTGTCCCTTTTCCTGGTCCCCTTCCCTTCCCCCAGTAAACTTCCTTTTGTACTAAGCCTGTGGTGGCTCCTCCTGGGAACCCCTTGGCTGACATGCTGAGGGGTTCCCTCCTTCTAAATGCGCATTGCTTTGTAAAGCCTAACCTTCAGCAGCAGTTCTGGCTCCAGGTATTCAGACCTTGTCCTTTACAGGAAACAGCAGGGCCTGTAGGCCTGTAGGCCACTCCCTCTGAAGACCCTGCTAAGATTGGTTGTTTAGCCAAGGGCTGGATGATTAGAATCTTTTGGATTTATAAGGCTCAAGAAAATGGCAGAGTAAATGCTACTTTTACCAGTTTGCTATTCCACATGCCAAGGATAAAAACAGGGAAAGTTTGCTTCAGAAGCATGCCTGGGTGAGTTGCGTGACAGTAGGTCCTAATGGGCAGGTATCAGGGATACTCAGTACTCCACAGATCTTTTTATAAAGAGAGCAAATCAAGTTTTTGATCTTGCTTTGTTTTATGGGCTTTATGTTTGCATTATGGCTTTGTAAGTAGTGCCATTAACTGAGAGAGGTCAGTAGGCAGGGGTGGAAAAAGGCTGGAGAGATTTTTCAGTCAGTTTCTCTACCTTTGTGTTTTGTTATTCCAAAGGAGGGGCCTAGAAACCTCTTCATTAGTACTATCAAGGATCATGACCATCTGAGTATTAATTAGGAAAGATAAACTATATCTTATAGGACTAAATAATACCCTGCTGTTTGGACATCCTTTCACGATACCAAGAGAAATAGAAAGAACTGAGTTTTGATTTAGAAGACTCAACTCCTTGACTTCACATATCGCCTTTTTTCCGGTACCAGCTTGCATAAATTCTTATGCAACAGGCCTTGACTTCTATGACAATAAATAGCTATGATGAAAATATCCCCCCACCCTACCTGTGTCATTGATTTTTGAGGGTTCTATGATACTACAGATATACACATATATACATAAGGAAATGTGAGATAATATATCTCTGATGTAAGCTGCTGTTTTATCGATGAAACAGAATTGTATCACAGCTACCTTGGGGGGCTTCAGGTCTGCTGTTGTTTGTCTTTTGAATCCATGTGGGGATTATAGGGGTTTTTTTTGATGATCCTTTTTTGTGGATATGGATAATAATTGAAGTTACTACAACACATTGGGTTTGGGTCCTAGAAACTTCTAAACTTGTAGAGTTTTAGGAAAGGTTTCCAAATGTCCATTAGTGTAACCTAGTAAAATCTTGTGCTACAGTAATAGTATGGGGCATTTAACTGCTTAGGTTCATGGCACTGGCAAAAGCAGAGAATGTTTCTGTTTCCACTCAGGGTTCTCCAGCAGTATTAATGCCTCTGGAGTTTTGTAGTTGCGACCTTTTTTTTAATGAGAAGGAATTTATAATCAATGTTTTCAGGTCTACTGTATCTGTTGAGGGATTACACACTGGAGACCACTCTAAAGGTCAGTAAAGAAGGCACAACAGAGGTTTATGTGTGTTTCAGATCTCAGTGTCAGCAACCTTTCCTGACAGGTAAGCCCTGTAATGAGAAGCTTGGATAGAAGTATATACTTGTTCTAAGGAAGAACGCTGACACCTAGGCCATTTAAACCTCAACCAGAAGAACTGATACACTTAACGTCTGACAGGAGCAAAATCTGGTTTCCTTGAAGTCACTTGGTAATCAGTCTGTGAATGGGCTTGTGACATGTGGCAAAGCTAAGCCCTTCCCACTGTATGGCTGGTGGGAGCAAGAAGAAGTAGCGGCCTTGCTTGGGGACATTCATATGCATTATTGTCGGAGTTTTGGGGCAGGAAAAGCAGATTTGATTTCTTGTCCCAGTCACCAACTTGCTGGACCTAGGCAGGTTGTTCTAAATGTCTCTGAGCCTCTTGGCAATCAGACCTTATAATGTGTTTTATGCTGCATTAAGCTCCTCCTCTCCCCTCCCCTCCCCTCTTCTCCCCTCCCCTCCCCTCTCTTCCCCTCCCCTCCCCTCTTCTCCCTTCCTCTCCCCTCTCTTCCCCTCCCCTCTCTTTCTTTCCCCTCCCCTCCCTTCTTCTCTCCTCCCCTCTTTTCTCCTCTCCTCCCCTCCCTTCTTTTCTCCTCCCCTCCCCTCCCCTCCCCTCTCCTCCCCTCCCCTCCCCTCCCCTCCCCTCCCCTCCCCTCCCCTCCCCTCCCCTCCCCTCCCCTCCCCTCTCCTCTCCTCTCCTCTCCTCTCCTCTCCTCTCCTCTCCTCTCCTCTTTTCCCTCCTCTCCTCTCCTCTTTTCTCCTCTCATCTCCTCTCTGCTCCTGTTTCTCTTTGTCTTTGTTTCTGTCTTTGTCTTTCTCTGTCCCTCTCCTTCTCCTTCCCCCCTCCCCTCTCTCTCACATACACACACATGCATACACATGTATTTGTGTGTGTGTGTGTGTGTGTGTGTGTGTGTACCCTCAAGGGTCTAGCTCCAGTCCTAAACTGACTGTTTGAAGTAACCCTTTCTAATAGGATTCTGGGTTCTGCTGTTTGTCAAATAATTTGTTATGAAGTCAAAACTGCAGTTTAAAACAAGGTGGGTAATGGGCCTTACAAAAGAAAATTTCCCAAAAGTATAATCCCTTCCTAGTCTATATTTATTATGCTTTTATATAAAAATTTTAAAGTTGATATAGAAATGTCTTAACTACAATTATGAAAATAGATGTTGAAACTTTCATAAATCAAATAGGAGACACACACACATACATACCCATACACACACCCTTTTTTCTTATATAACCTGTATGGTCTATCTACTTTTTGCCAAGGTTCTATGCTATGTATTAGTTTCTATTTTACAAACCAATGACAGTAAAGAGATGTGGATCTCAGAAAGCTTTTTGTCTGACTGTCCCATGTGTAGCTACGGCCAGTGTTTGCCCATGCTATGGCCTGTGTTTTAGAGTGTGTTGAATCTTTGGAGTTTATTCTCATTCTAGGAAAGAATTGCAGAGATGTCATTCTAGGCAGAAACAAAACTTGTAGGCCTCAGAAATCTTCTTAAGTGGGATTTGTTCTGGTGCTGGGGGCTGAAGTGAGGACCTCAGCATGTGGTAGGCAAACCTTCTTGCATTGAGTTACATCCCCAAATCATCACTAGTGTTTTTACGTTTAGATAACAATAACTTTTCACATTGCTCCATGAATTACTTATTAGTCTTTATAATCCACGGGTTCGGGTAGACAGCTTAGAAGCAGATGTAAGGAGGAATTCAATCTTTCTTCCTCTTTGTTCTCATCCTCCAATCAATGGCTTGGACTTTTTCAAGTCTCCCATCCCCGAGAACATTCCCCTCTTAGCTGTCTCCTCTCTCCCCCCTCCTTATTTCCTTTCTTCATTCCACTATATCTTCTTCCTTACTATCATTCTTCTAATCCATTCTTGTCAATAAAATTTACATCCTTGTTAATTACATGCAATCAAAATTGATGCATAAGTAAAGGAGGCTACATTTTGTGTATAGAGGCAACAGTGGCAGAACAAATAGATGCGCATCCCTTGGTGATAATCATGGGGAGATTAGAAGAATTGGATAAAACTTGTTAGCTTTTGCCTTATAAACCCTGTTTTCATGGAAGAGGATGCTATCTTGTGCTCTGTTACTTAAAATAACTGTGTAGATAAGATTTAATGCTTTTACCATCATTCTTCTAATCCATTCTTGTCAGAAAGAGATCTGTGGTGCTGATATTGTCTTTTTATTGCCTCAGAAATGGTAATTTGTCAAGTGGTTTCATATAAAAAGGATGCTAAAACTTAAGAACATACTCGTAAGCCGGAAACATATAATTTGACTAATGGAGATTGCTAGTCATAGATAATGATCAAGATATTAGTAACTCAAGGCCAGTGTAAAGCTGTTTAACATTACTAACTTAACTAAAGTGAAGAGAAAAGACTGTCCCTTAGAGGTAATTTCATAGAATACCAGTTATATAAAGTTAGAGAGACAGCACGGAGACCCAATAATCTAAGAGGAGTGTCTATTCCTGATTTAAGCCATGGATGGTTGTGGTTCCTATTCTTCATATATGCCAAACCAACTATTGATCAGTATGTAGAGATAATTTTAGAATTTAGAACTTGTTCTGAAAATTTTGTTTAAATTCTTTCTTGCATTGTCTCCTAGGCACATCTTTATAGTAGTTTCTCTCTCTTTGCAGTGAAGTATCTGGTTATCACCCCTGGTGAAGCTTTGGCCGTGGCAGTTTTTAAAAGTTGGTTCAGTGGTTTTGTTGTTGTTGTTGTTGTTGTTTTGGTTTTTTTGTTCTTTTTCTCATTAATCAGCATTCCTACCTTTAACTACAGTAGGGTCTATGGCAACCACCCTCTTTTGTTCTTATATTACTTTTTTCTTATGAACGATTTCAAGTCAGCATCTTGATATATCAGAGTGTCTGAATATCAGACTATTTCCACTCAACTTAACTTTTCAAGAAGTTAAATGTTTTACTTTTAATCCTTTTTTCCTGACTTCTAAGCAGAATTCAGAAATATCACCATGTTTATGTAAGTATATGCAGCCTAAGTGACATATGTAATTACTTGAATTTGTCTCTGTGAAGCTTCATGTAGTTTATTATGAAATGGTTTTGAATAAAAAATAGAAATATTTTAACTATAGCCTTAGAAATTTAATTGTGTTTATGTAACTCTTGTGGATCTTTTTTTAAAATATATTTTTATTTTCTATATTCTTTGTTTACATTCCAAAAGCTTTCTGCTTTCCCAGCCCCCCCCCCATATGTCCCATATGTCCTCTTTTCTCCATCCATTCTCCTATCTTTCCCCCTCCCCTTTCTCTGTCCTGGTACTCCCCTACAATACTGGATCAAGCCTTTCCAGGATCAGGGCCCTCTTCTTCCTTCTTCATGGGGAATCATTTGATATGCTAATTGTATCTTCAGTATTCAGAGCTTCAGGGCTAATTAATATCCACTTATCAATGATTGCATTCCATGTATATTCTTTTGTGATTGTGATTCTTTTGTGATCCTCGCTTAGGATGATATTTTCTAGTTCCAACCATTTGCCTAAAAAAAAATCATGAATCCGTTGTTTTTAATTGCTGAATAGTACTCCATTGTGTATATATACTACATTTTCTGTATCCATTCCTCCATTGAGGGATATCTGGGTTCTGTCCAGCTTCTGGCTACTATAAATAAGGCTGCTGTGAACATAGTGGAGGGCTAATATCCAATATATACAAAGAACTCAAGAAGCTAGACCCCAGGGAACCAAATAACCCTATTAAAAAATGGGGTACAAATCTAAACAAAGAATTTTCACCTGAAGAAATTCGGATGGCTGAGAAGCACCTTAAGAAATGCTCAACATCATTAGTCATTAGGGAAATGCAAATCAAAACAACCCTGAGATTTCATCTCACACCAGTCAGAATGGCTAAGGTTAAAAACTCAGGAGACAGCAGGTGTTGGTGAGGATGTG
>NW_026262993.1:0-157500 GCF_947179515.1 Apodemus sylvaticus | reverse complement strand
GGTTTCATTCAATGACAAAGAAAGGTGTGGTGTTATTTGTGCTCTCATGTCGCTAAACCTCAGGAAAATGCCAGGACATTTAGATTGAATTGTTATGTGAACATCACTGAATAGTCTTCACAGTCCTAGATGGTGTGGCCTATTCCTTAAGGTTATATGATACATTATCTTGCTCCTAAGTCACAAGACTATACAGCGTATTTCTGTTCTGCATATTGTAGCCAACCGGAACAGATATTTTTATATTTAAAAACATCTGAACACAGAAAAGATACAAAAAGAACACAGTAGAAATGCTGAAAATCAAGCATACATAGGGTGCATTTGTATGAGTGGAGTTTACAAACCTAAAGCCGTGGTGAGTTGGTGAGTGAATGGTGTGTGACTTTGAGGACCTGGGGCATTATAACAAACTACTGTAGACTTTGTAAGCTCTCTGCACGTAGATCGGTTTTTTAATTAGTTGTATTCTTTATTTACATTTCAAATGTTGTCCCCATTCCTGGTTCTGCTTTCCCCCAAAACTCCCTAACCCTTCCCCCCTCCCCCTGCTCACCAACCACACACTCCCTCTTCCCTGTCCTGGCATTCCCCTATACTAGAACATCTCGCCTTCTCAGGACCAAGGGCTCTTCTCCCTTTGGTGTCCAACAAGCCATCCTCAGCTACATATGCATCTGTAGCCCTGGGTCCCTCCATGTGTACTCTTTGGTTGGTGGTTTAGTCCCTCGGAGCTCTGGGAGTACTGGGTAGTTCTTTAGTAATTAATCAAGTTACTGAATCTTTGCATTTTATAAAACTTACTTTTAAATGTTTGAATCTTATACTTAGATTAATATATGGATACATTGTACAAGATTATTTGACTGTTGTCAAGACATTTTTCATTTAAAACCTTTTTCTGATTAAAAGCTAATATAAGAGCTGAAGTCTAAACAATGTCAGGATCATATCTTGTCATCCTGGAAAGTCGTCCGTGGGTGTGACAAGATGGAGATGCCCATTTGCTTAGCACCGTCTCTCAAGCCCTTCTGAGGACTGCCTCCTCCTCAGGCACAAATGTGTCTGTAGTAGTTTTTCTGGTTTCTCTCTTCTTCTTCTTTTTAATCATAGATTTATTTGTAAGCAGATAATTTACCATCAATATTTTGCTCCAACAATAAGGCCTTTGTTTTCTTGTCCTTCAGTTTCTTTTTTTTCTTTTTCAACTATGTGTACATTAGATCATTTTATAAAAATAGCTTCATGTCAGTCTGTGGGACCACCGTGTTCTCATGGTCCATTGTCAAATGAAGCATTGTCTGAACAAGCTAGCTGTCACACACAGCCATTTGATGTTTAGATTGGTAGTGTATATAGCCACAGATCCTATATCCATAGGGTTTCTGATCACCAAAGACAGAATGTTTTAAACTGATGTATTTTAACTTAACATTACTGTGATAATTACGACATAGGTCTTTTATATATTATATACATACATATGTATCTATAAATTCATTATATTTACTTGTATTTATATTGCTAATCAATGTACTTATGTAAAGGAAACAGACTTGCATGGTAGGCAGCATTGAGGGGGATTTTTAGAATGCCTTTGTCATGTCTGTAGTTTAGTGGAGTATGTAAAATAAACAATGCCTACTGTGTGATGAACGCCAAAGAGCTAATCAATTTTGGATATTACTCCTGGTTAGAACTCATGTAAGCTGTCCTGTATTATAGTTACTTGGAAAGATGTATAGAAGCGTAATGTTTTGAGTGGGTAAATTTGTTTTGTAACCTGTGAAATGTGTTCCTGGGGATAGTGCATCTAACCTCTGAACTTTCCACTCATTGTCTATGCAGTGAGGATTCCAATAATGCTTTTCTTTTGGATGATATGAGGATATAGGAATACCTTTTGTAAATTTATATGCAGTTTGCTAATTTACTAAGGTATTCTTGCCAAATGACCTAAATTAGAAGGAGGGTGATTTCGATCAAGTCCCTGAGCTCACTGTCTAGAGTCAGATTACATTTGTCCATTCTACTTGGAAGAGGTGTGTGTGTGGGGGGGGAGGGGCATCAAAGATGTATGGTTTTAATCTTATTTTTGTTAGAGGCTATGACTACTCTAACCCCCATAGCTTCAATTAAAAAACTTGAAAATAGTTCAATTTCTAGTCTAATTACTTGGCAGAAATTTAGAATAGCAAGAAACTAGTAACAACCAAACCTTTCCTTTGCACTTACAGATCAACAGAAGAGATTCTTGGGTCCTAGAGACCAAAGAAAGAATCAGCAGGAATGCCCAGGGTGAATGATGGATTGCAGAGCCTGGCTGGTAATTACTTTCACTGAGCTAAAACATTAACTTGATACGTGGGAGCAAGGCCAGATGAAAATCGGGAGGTGGACTTCTTCCTCCCCATGGAATGCCCATACTTGCCTTGTGGAGGTAGTTGTTTCTTTGGTGGGAGAGTCCAGCTCAGCTTCCTTTCCCGAGGCTCAGCATGGATTTTCATCTACCACCCCGGTAGACAAGGAGTGGTACCTTTGTTTTGGCCATTGTAATGATAGGTGTTTAAGTCAGCCTGCTTTCTGAGATGGCAAGAACTCACAGTTTCTCAAGACTTTTCAGTAGGATACCCGATATTAACAGAGATTTTCTCCTCTTGGGGTTCAGCTTTTTTGTAATTATTTTCCATAATGTGGGCTCTGGAACCCACATGGTTGATAAGCATGACACTCTCAAGCACACTTACACCACAGAACTTCACACATGACACTACAGAGCACACGTCTTCCCCCATCCTTACACACACACATCGCCATCTTCACTTCATAGATGGAAACACGCCTGAGCACATATAAAGGAGAGGCTGAGACAGGTGGGAAATCTGGGGTTTTACAAGCACAGGCCAGAGAGAGGACGCTTTCACAGCGCACTGCTGCTTTTGCGCATGCGCACTGCTGCTTTTGCGCATGCGCACTGCTGCTTTTGCGCATGCGCACTGCTGCTTTTGCGCATGCGCACTGCTGCTTTTGCGCATGCGCACTGCTGCTTTTGCGCATGCGCACTGCTGCTTTTGCGCATGCGCACTGCTGCTTTTGCGCATGCGCACTGCTGCTTTTGCGCATGCGCACTGCTGCTTCTGCGCATGCGCACTGCTGCTTCTGCGCATGCGCACTGCTGCTTCTGCGCATGCGCACTGCTGCTTCTGCGCATGCGCACTGCTGCTTCTGCGCATGCGCACTGCTGCTTCTGCGCATGCGCACTGCTGCTTCTGCGCATGCGCACTGCTGCTTCTGCGCATGCGCACTGCTGCTTCTGCGCATGCGCACTGCTGCTTCTGCGCATGCGCACTGCTGCTTCTGCGCATGCGCACTGCTGCTTCTGCGCATGCTTTTGCGCATGCGCACTGCTGCTTTTGTGTCGCCAGCAGCCCTGCTCCTGGACAGTCCATTCCCTTTTTTTTCTCCCTCCGCCCGGGGAGGAGTGGGACAACTCCGAGCTCGAGGGAGCGAGTGGGACCCTGGTCGCAGGTGTAAATCAGTCACCTGTGCGCCGAGGGGCCGCGGCGAGAGTGCAAGTGCGTGGGCGGGTGGGGAGTGGCGCGGGCAGCGAGCATGGCCCGGAGTGGCCAGGCGGGGAGGGAGCAGGCGGAGTGGAGAGCTGAGACCAAGAGGCGGGGGCTGCACTTGAGGACCAGCCTGCTGAGATGGTAAGAAGTTTCCACCTCCTCTCCGCCGTTTGCACTGGGTGGGGACAGAGCCAGGCAGGAAGGCCCAGGCCGTGGCTCGAGGAGGAAGGCAGCAGGCAGCGCTCCCGAAATCCACCCCCACCCCTCAATTTGGCCCCAAGTTTTTGAGGCGTCTGCGGTCAGGTGGGCGGGCAGACGGGAGCGAGGGCTTCCCCACGCCTTAGGTGAGCGGCAGGCAGTCGGGGACTCCAGAGGGCGCGGGACGCGGGGACCCGGGATACACGGAGCTGCCGGATCCCACGGCAACTTTCCCAACTTGCCGGCCTGTTCAGAGCCCCGAGCGGCAGCTGAGCATGGGGTAGGGAGGGTGCAGGGGGCCCAGGCGCGGCCTGCTTGGGGACCGCAATGATGCCCACGCGGCTGGGGAGGACGCAGACGCGGCCAGTCATATCCTGCTAGACAGACAGGTGTGTGCTTTCCTGAAGGCCATAGTCTTCCCTTGACAATTGAGAGATTTGCATCTGGTAGCGATTCACTCAGCCGAATGGAAGATTGTGCTCCTTAGAGTGCTGATAAGCGGACACATGACATTTGCAAAGAGCAGTTTGCCAACTCGAGTGCCAGCGCAAACTGGAGAAAATTCTGTGCTTCCAATTTCATCAGAAACGTAGGGAATATTGCAAATGACACTACCAAATCAACTGTAAATAGATGATAATTTGATTGACGTCTGGAAAGCTGTCACTGACTGAGCAGCCCATAACAGGAACATTTACTGAGTGCAAAGGCAGCTTTCAAGTAAATCACTTTTTGTCCAGTGGGGCCCAGCCAGATTATAATTGCATGTCCTTCCCTTCAGCACATACCATTTACAGGTCCAGTTGCAGAGACAGTGTATGAAGTGAGAGACACTTGAGACATTATTAAGGCAGTATTGACAAGTTAGTCTAGTTTGTTCTTTAAAAGTCAATGAGGTATTAATACCTGGTTAATAAGCTCATCCTTTAGTACAAAGTTATCTAGCCTCATTCTCCAAGTCAGCTGCTTTCCATTGATCAAGAAAAAAGAAAGAAACACTGTTCTTATTTGGTCTAGTTCTTTCTTGCTTCTAAATTTGGCTAACATACTCTGGCCTCAGGAGAATATATCAGAGGTACTGATCAGAGTCTTTGTCTGAGAATCTCAAAGTAATTTGTTTTCATAAAAACATTTTTGATTTCCTGCTCGTAGGCATAAGAAGTACCCACCAGAGAAGGATAATGTGAAGCAAGTTGCTCCTACTCTAGGAATGGCCTCTCTTGTTCAAACAGAATAGAACCTGAAGGTTCTGTTGCTAGTCAGGACCAATGTGCCTTTGCCTTGCACCAAGCTCTCTATGTCACAAACAATCAAGGAACCATCTCTGGCTGTACAGATGTAGTTGCTTATTGTAACCCCAGTAAAAGAACATGGGAGCCAAGATCTTGCTAATTGTAGTGAGCCTGCCTGCATTGTGAGTGTCAGATGATTTGACAGGACTGACATGCAGCTAAATGGAATAGGAAAAGACACGGCAGTGGACTGTTGGTCCATTAGTTTGCCCAGGCATCTTGTTTTACTAAGGAGCTCTCTAATGGTTTCTCGGCAATAATTACTCTCTCTCTTCCTCATGCTATTCAACATGACAGGCACTTGCCGAAGTCACAGCTAATATATTTGCACTCTAACAGGCCCCAATGCTGAGTCTCCTTGAGTACTTTGGCTAAGATATGAGTGATGTCTATGCTTTTTTTTTTCCTTGAGAAAAATCTCTAATGCAGAAGACAACTGTTTTATTTTGGATATTAAGCAGGTATGTGGTATGGCATGAGTGTTTGAGAAAAGAAAATGATGCATTAGCTGTGAACTCCCCATTGTATGTCTTGTGTATTAGTAGTTGATGATATTGAAACAGAGGAAAACTTTTATGGGCTGATTTACTTACACAGTGATAATTCAGACTTGATCCAGAAGCACAGATAGGGAGGTGGTTTCCATAGACATGAACTTCCAGGCAACTGTCTTAAAAGTACACAGTATGGGATGATTCTTCCATTTTAGATGATGTGCAATCGGGAAGTAGTTTTCCTACTTCCCACACTTTCCTACAGTTTTTTAAACCAAAGAAGACATCTTAGAGTAATTTAGCTTAAAAAAAATGTTCTTCAGGTCACTTCTTTTTGATATGTAGTTGATTTCCCCTATAGCAAGATTGACTTTTTGGAAGTCAATTTGAACTTCTATATTAAATATTTTTGTTTAGTTAATAATTATTGGATTCTTTTGAGATTCCTAACACAGTTTGTTAGTGTATAGCTTTGGAAAACAGTGTATGTCATAGTCCTCCACAGTGAAATGATCATTTTTCTTACAATCTTTGAACCGTGTGGTCATAAAATAATCCTTGTGCTAGAAAATACAAGAGGAAGAAGAAATACATGCGTAGAGGCTATGGTTTGGGTTTCAGTGTCTCTTCTTCATATTCATGTATTTGTAGGGGGGTGGTCCTACTCAGAAGTTTAATCAGATTAAAGATCCCTGTTTATTTTTTATTTTTTATTTTTTTTAAGATCCCTGTTTATAAACATTTAGAGGGATGAAGAAATAAGCAACAACTCGATTTCAGATACTTATTTTTTCAACCTTCAGCTATCTCTTAGAACAGTTTCTTACTTTTTTAAAAAAAAGTACTTATGTTTTGCTGTATCAGAAAGAAGAGAAAAAATCTTAGAAACATATTAAGCATATGATGAAATTGAAAGGGTTCTGAAGAATCCTTTAGAATCTGTTTTCTTTGTGCAGGTACCAGATGTTGATGTTGGCAGCACTTATGAGGGTCACAGGACATTTAAAATCACTAGGCTGGGGTGAATAAAATTCCAGGTCTGTTGCACTGAAAATTATTTGAAACTTGTGTTTGTTTACTCAGTGGTAAGTAGTACAAAAAGCATTTTTTTCTATATGAGTGTGTTTTAAACAGGTACATTTGACATACATACATGATCAATGAAAATGTTTAAAACACATTTGTGTCCCAGGGGCTCCTATCACTGCAGGCCACTGGTTCCGTTGAAGTCCATTTTCACATGTGCAGAGCTGATCACGCTGCACTTGACCTTCCTTGTAAGTTATTTGTTTCATGTACTAGAGGGCTAAGGCTACATAGCTGTGCAAGAAGGGGGAAAAGGCGTACGTGCTACACTTAGGTAGTATTTCCTTAGTGTTCTCTGACAGTAATTTTGAGAAGAAAAGAGGACTTTTTATGCCCACCCCCACTTTTGGGACTGAGCTAAGTTTCTCATTGATAATATAATTAAGAGTTTATAGTTTCAATGCTAAAATAGAAAGTAAATAAATGGTTTTGAGGAACAGAACCAATTCCAACAGGGGGTACCTCTCTGTACTCACTGTAGATTCTTATTCTTGTTTTATGGGTGTCACACTTGAGTAGTTAGGTTGCCTCCTTTCTTAGTTTTCCAAAGGAGTTTAATACATAGATCCTCCAGTTTGCCTTGTTTCTTTAGTTAGGAGTTTGAACCAATGCTGTAAGTGCAACGAAATCCATTTCTTCTAGTCTGTGTTATCTATCTTATTACCGTCCATCACGATAGTATTCCAGCTTTCTGTGGGAAGGGAAGTATTTTGAATAGTCTGTCAGAGGAAATGGCTAGGAGGAAAAGCAGATCTCAGCAGCTCTCATTTCTGGGATTACGGCTGACTTCTTCCTTTTTAGCACACCTTTCAGGTTGTGTATAATTATACAGAGTGGAAATAAGAAAAATAGTATGTGTGATGAAGTTAATTTTTATACACCAAAGAAGTCCAGATGTTGCTTGTTCTGTTTGTAGATCCTGGTGCCTTGGTTTCATTCAATGACAAAGAGAGGTGTGGTGTTATTTGTGCTCTCATGTCGCTAAACCTCAGGAACATGCCAGGACATTTAGATTGAATTGTTATGTGAACATCACTGAATAGTCTTCACAGTCCTAGATGGTGTGGCCTGTTCCTTAAGGTTATGTGATACATTATCTTGCTCCTAAGTCACAAGACTATACAGCGTATTTCTGTTCTGTATATTGTAGTCAACCGGAACAGATATTTTTATATTTAAAAACATCTAACACAGAAAAGATACAAAAAGAACACAGTAGAAATGCTGAAAATCAAGCATACATAGGGTGCACTTCTATGAGTGGAGTTTACAAACCTAAAGCCGTGGTGAGTTGGTGAGTGAATGGTGTGTGACTTTGAGGACCTGGGGCATTATAACAAACTACTGTAGACTTTGTAAGCCCTCTGCACTTAGTTCGGTTTTTTAATTAGTTGTATTCTTTATTTACATTTCAAATGTTGTCCCCATTCCTGGTTCTGCTTTCCCCCAAAACTCCCTAACCCTTCCCCCCTCCCCCTGCTCACCAACCCACACACTCCGTCTTCCCTGTACTATCATTCCCCTATACTAGGGCATCTCGCCTTCTCAGGACCAAGGGCTCTTCTCCCTTTGGTGTCCAACAAGCCATCCTCAGCTACATATGCATCTGTAGCCCTGGGGCCCTCCATGTGTACTCTTTGGTTGGTGGTTTAGTTCCTGGGAGCTCTGGGAGTACTGGGTAGTTCTTTAGTAATTAATCAAGTTACTGAATCTTTGCATTTTATAAAACTTATTTTTAAATGTTTGAATCTTATACTTAGATTAATATATGGATATATTGTACAAGATTATTTGACTGTTGTCAAGACATTTTTCATTTAAAACCTTTTTCTGATTAAAAACTAATATAAGAGCTGAAGTCTAAACAATGTCAGGATCATATCTTGTCATCCTGGAAAGTCGTCCGTGGGTGTGACAAGATGGAGATGCCCATTTGCTTAGCACCGTCTCTCAAGCCCTTCTGAGGACTGCCTCCTCCTCAGACACAAATGTGTCTGTAGTAGTTTTTCTGGTTTCTCTCTTCTTCTTCTTTTTAATCATAGATTTATTTGTAAGCAGATAATTTACCATCAATATTTTGCTCTAACAATAAGGCCTTTGTTTTCTTGTCCTTCAGTTTCTTTTTTTTTCTTTTTCAACTATGTGTACATTAGATCATTTTATAAACATTGCTTCATGTCACTCTGTGGGACCACCGTGTTCTCATGGTCCATTGTCAAATGAAGCATTGTCTGAACAAGCTAGCTGTCACACACAGCCATTTGATGTTTAGATTGGTAGTGTATATAGCCACAGATCCTATATCCATAGGGTTTCTGATCACCAAAGACAGAATGTTTTAAACTGATGTATTTTAACTTAACATTACTGTGATAATTACGACATAGGTCTTTTATATATTATATACATACATATGTATCTATAAATTTAGTATATTTACTTGTATTTATATTGCTAATCAGTATACTTATGTAAAGGAAACAGACTTACATGGTAGGCAGCATTGAGGGGGAATTTTAGAATGCCTTTGTCAAGTCTTTAGTTTAGTGGAGTGTGTAAAATAAACAATGCCTACTGTGTGATGAACGCCAAAGAGCTAATCAATTTTGGATATTACTCCTGGTTAGAACTCATGTAAGCTGTCCTGTATTATAGTTACTTGGAAAGATGTGTAGAAGTCTAATGTTTTGAGTGGGTAAATTTGTTTTGTAACCTGTGAAATGTGTTCCTGGGGATAGTGCATCTAACCTCTGAACTTTCCACTCATTGTCTATGCAGTGAGGATTCCAATAATGCTTTTCTTTTGGATGATATGAGGATATAGGAATACCTTTTGTAAATTTATATGCAGTTTGCTAATTTACTAATGTATTCTTGCCAAATGACCTAAATTAGAAGGAGGGTGAATTGGATCAAGTCCCTGAGCTCACTGTCTAGAGTCAGATTACATTTGTCCATTCTACTTGGAAGAGGTGTGTGTGTGTGTGGGGGGGGATCAAAGATGTATGATTTTAATCTTATTTTTGTTAGAGGCTATGACTACTCTAACCCCCATAGCTTCAATTAAAAAATTGAAAATAGTTCATTTTCTATTCTAATTACTTGGCAGAAATTTAGAATAGCAAGAAACAAGTAACAACCAAATCTTTCCTTTGCACTTACAGATCAACAGAAGAGATTCTTGTGTCCTACAGACCAAAGAAAGAATCAGCAGGAATGCCCAGGGTGAATGATGGATTGCAGAGCCTGGCTGGTAATTACTTTCACTGAGCTAAAACATTAACTTGATACATGGGAGTAAGGCCAGATGAAAATCAGGAGGTGGACCTCTTCCTCCCCATGGAATGCCCATACTTGCCTTGTGGAGGTAGTTGTTTCTTTGGTGGGAGAGTCCAGCTCAGCTTCCTTTCCCGAGGCTCAGCATGGATTTTCATCTACCACCCCGGTAGACAAGGAGTGGTACCCTTGTTTTGGCCATTGTAATGATAGGTGTTTAAGTCATCCTGCTTTCTGAGATGGCAAGAACTCACAGTTTCTCAAGACTTTTCAGTAGGATACCCGATAACAGATTATTTCTCCTCTTGGGGTTCAGCTTTTTTGTAATTTTTTTCATAATTTGGGCTCTGGAACCCACATGGTTGATAAGCATTTTAGCATTAACTTAGCTTTTGGATTTTTGTAACATGGCTACTGAACAGATTCCTTACACTGAGCTAGAGAATACTGTTCTCTTCAGAAGAGCCAGGGGATATTTTTAATGACATATAATAGTTATTAATACTTCACTACTTTGCTATCTAGGAAAGATTGTGATGTGCTTATGACACCATGTATGTTTTCATTCATGCATGGTTTCAGATGGCCATAGAATGTAACGTATGTGAGAACTCATTCAGTGCCACTGTGCTCTCTGTGACTACCGTCTCAGCATACAGTACACTTGAACTTGAATTTTGTGAGTTCAAGTTGATTATTACCTCATGGGAATAATAGTTATTGTTTTGAGAGACTTAGAGTAGATTAGATCTTAAAATCTATACTAAAGATAGAAATGGCACTAGATGATGAACTCTCCCGTATTGTTTCTTTTATTTTAATCATGCTCCATTTCTCCAACCACGATGCTTTGTGCTGGTCAGGAAGTTCTCTGTTGTGTGCCATATTGTTGAAAGTCTAACTTTCTGATATCAGAGTCCATGGTTTCTTGCCATCTGCCGAACAGGCTGACCTGAACATCTATTGCCATGCTAGCCACAATGGGTACTTACTAATCTAGCCGGCAATTGTGGGCATGCACTACAGTCAGTGAAAAGGATGCTTATCAGTCTTGTTGTTTTTGACATCCATGGAGAGCCAGAAAGGCAGATAATGGATATTGAATTTACAGATGCTCTATTTCTAATGTTAGATTGTGTTTTGTGTATTTATGAGTTAGTTATATTTCTGACATATAAACATTTCTCACATGTGATTTTACAGATATATTCTCTTGCAACAGACATTCTGTGGAAGCATGATTTTGTTGTTGAAACATCTACCATACTTTGCTTTCTTAGACGTCTGAATTGAAGGTGTACTATTTTGAGTATCTATAAATACTCAGTCTAGCTAGCATAAGCGTTTAAGTTGAAAGGCTTCAATTATAAAAAAAGATTCCTTTAAAGAGCTGATTTTTGTGGAATTTTTAAGTAACATGAGAATATTATTGATAAAAGGAACTTTTATTAAACACTGTTAGTTTCTGTGGGATGTACTTGTTGACTCATTGACAGCATGGAATACTGGTTTGGTAGTTTATCTATTTTCTTTACTTACGTGCTTTGAGAGTGGGTGTATTGTTTTTTCAAACCTTCATTGTCACAAACTTGGAGCACAGGGCTGGAGATGGTTCAGTGGTTAAAGACACTGTTCCTCTGGAAGAGGAGTAATCTGGGGTTTGATTTCCAGCACCCAGGGTGGCTCACAACTGTCTGTAACAGGCACTCGTGGTGCACCTATATCTATGTAAGCAAAGCACCCATTCACATAAAATAAAATAAATGCAATTTTTGAGTGAGGGGTGCTATCTTTTTTGAAAGATTCCTAATCTTGAAGTGACCTGCTCTATTTTTTTTTTACCACAACATTTTCCTCAACCCCATTTCCTATATTACAGAAGGACCAAGTCATGGCATAAGGAAAATTGGAAAGTTTTTGTTTTTATACTAGCATTTTCTGTAGTTAGACTTGTAAATCATGTCTTTACTGGCTTCTATAAATCTCAGGCCCTTGGGAATGAAACCCATGACGTGTCTTACTTCAAAAGGTGAGAAAACCAAGGAACTCAAATGTTCTCTGCAGCAGAGCTGTGTTCATGCCCCTCCTTAGCATCATCACCCGGGGAAGTGAGGAACAGCATTCCCATCCACCTCTTACAGGCAGTGGCTTGCATGGCTTGGAGGAAGCTTTGGGACTGAGCAGAGGTTTATAACTACTGCTGTCTGGCCTTCCTTGACCATTGTTTCCCCTTCCAGGATTCCTGTAACTGTCAGCCGATGGTTCATACTCCCAAATGTTTCTAATACTGCAATGATGTCAGAAGTATTTTTTTAAAGGCTAGGATTAGCAGTTACAGTTTTTCTTCAAACATCTTTGGAGTGGAGAAACTTCTGTCAAACGTGGAGTGCTCTTTTCCTCTTTTCTATCTTCCTGCAGTTTTCCCACTTCTTTTGCTAACTTATTCCACCTACATTGCTTTGGAATCCCCACCCTACAAAAGTTAGTCAACATAGATTATATCAATTATACTCTGTCTCCACTTTGGCACCATTCTTTCTGTGGATCTTTATTGAGCATTGCATCTTCCTTAAGTTAGTTAAAGGCCTCAGGGAGGTTGAAAATTGGTCTAGACAGTGGATGAATCCTGTGAAGGGTGATTCAAGTCTTGGGGTTTTCCTGAGATAGGTCCTGATTTAGACCTGGTAATATTTGAATGCCTGAGGTAAAGGCATTAAGTGTCAGAACAGATGCTTCAATGGAAAGAACAAGCTACAGGGCACAGGAAGAGAAGATGATTGTGTTCTGTAGGGGGTATGTGCTATATAGTTCAGCTTAAAATTAAGAAAGCCTTCATACATTTACATTCATACTTGTTTCCATGCTTAGGGTAGATGCTGTCTGTATGACATAGGAGGGTGTCTGATAGGCTCAGAAGCTTTTTACTCTCTGGCTTTTAAGGTAATATGATTTCATCATTGTCTTAGTCACTTTTATATTGGTGTGTTAAAATACCATGACCCAGGCAACTTGCAACAATTTTTTGAGGGTCATAGTTTTAGAGGGTTAGAGTCCATGACCAGTGTGGTAGTGCGTATGGCATCAGGAGGCAAGCATGGTGCCCGGGGAACACTCTTCCATTCTTGGTCAGAGTGCAAACTTGTACAGCTACTTTGGAAGTCAATATGGATGTTTCTCAGAAAATTTGGAATTGATTTACTTTAAGACACAGCTATACCACTCCTGGGCATATACCCAAAGACACTCCATCTTACCACAAAGACACTTGCTCAACTATGTTTATAGCTGCTTTATTCATAATAGTCAGACTCTGGAAACAACCTAGATTTTCCTCAACCAAAGAATGGATAAAGGAAATATACACTTAAACAATGGAGTATTACTCAGATGTTAAAAAATGACAATGTGAAATTTTCAGACAAATAGATTAGACTACAAACCAACCAACCAACCAACCAACCAATCAAAAATACCATGATCCTTAGCAAGGCAACACAGACCCAGAAAGGCAAGCATGATATATACTCACTTGTAAGTGGATATTAGTTGTTAAGGATAATCATACTGCAAGTCACAAACCCAGAGAGGGTAAGTAACAAGGAGAGAGGACTGTGGTGGGGGTGGGTACGTGGATCTTCTGGAAAGGGAAAACAGAATTTGTAGGTGGACCAGGGGCAGGTAGGAATAGGAACAGGATTGACACTATTTTTCAAGGAAAGGAAAAGTTGCCTAATCAAGAAAGGACAGTTCATTTATCAAATACATACATACATACATACATACATACATACATACATACGTACGTACGTACATACGTACATATATACATACATCATGCAAAATTCATTGACTGATCTAAATCCCTATATTCTTCCCTCAACCCTAATTCCCCATAGCAAAGACTTACTACAGAGAGGAGTGGGCCATACTGGAAAGTGTAAAATTAATGATAACATAGACTATTGTTCTGATTGCTTTTGTTGGCTGAGAAATTCAGCTTTTTAAAAGCTGGGCTGAGTCTTACAGTAGGAAAATAGTTCCCTGTCCTCTGATCTTTCTGTTATGTAATGGTAAAGTGTTTTCTTAGCCACCGCTGGATAATGATGCAACTGTCCACAGAACAACCCCTTCACAGTTTTCAAATAGATACTTAAAAATAATCGAGGCAAATACTTGTACCTAATGTGAAAACACTGATGCCTATGCCTGCCCCGTCTTTCCTGGGGGCATGGTGTAGACTAGGAGCATGAAAGTCCTAGCTCTCAACAAAGAGAGAGATGCCTCGTGATTTTAGTCATGGAGATGAACAGCCTTGAGAGTAGGCACTGGACCAAGTTTTCTCCAGTGCTTCCTGAGAGGAACTATGCTAGGAGAGGGTAGTGATTACTTCCTATCTGAAATTTAGAAAATTAACTGCTTGCAATAAGGCTGTGGAGCTCAAAAAGGCAATGAGACAGCCCTACCTTCTGAGGGAGACTCTTACCACAGTAAGAGGCCGAAGCTGTGATGGATACCCAACACTGGGCATCACCTCTGACCTACTGTTTTATTATCTTACGTTCCCTTCCTGGAATTCGCATCCTCGATGCAGAAGCTACAGAGCTACCATCAGCTTATGCTGGGTCTGCCTGCCATTGTGAATTCTGACTCAAAACGGAACATATATATTCCTCCTTCTTCTCTTCTGTCTTTAGGTTGCTGGCCAGAGCTAAATATGCTTTCTCTAGTCCTTTAGGTCTCCTTTTCTTTAAAGCTTTTGTGTCTGCCCTGTAGCTGTTATCTGCCAGGTGGCTGACCTCCATGTTGGCTTAACTCAAACCCTTCCCTGTTCAATTCTGTGACAGCTGCTGAGGTTTACAGCTTACCTGCTTTCAAGTTTCTCTTTTCAATTTTAGTAAAATTGTCTTTGAACATCTAACAACAAGAAGTCACACCATGCATTCCATTTCTATAGAATTTATTTATTTATTTATTTATTTATTTATTTATTAATTGTTGCAATACTTGGTTGGCAAGCTCTCCTTTCTGGTGAGATGGCGAAGTAGACAGAGTTTTCCCCACATGGAAGCCCACTGATGGTGAAGTTGCCTTATTAACTGCCTTGATTTTACTTCTTGTGTCACCTTCATGGAAGATGTGTTAGAGTAAACCGTTATTATGTCTCCTGCTGCTTACAAACTGAGTCTCTTTTTCTTGGTCATCTTACTTCTGCTTTGGGTTGTTATGATGACAGAGGAAGAAGCATGTTTTGAGAAACATGAAAAGCTATTGTCATTCTGAGAGCAGTTAGTTAGTTTTCATTGTGTTCCTTTAGCCTGCCGTGTTTGCTTTAGTGTCTGAGTTTGGTGACAGTTCTGTTATTATATTAAAGATGTTTCCTGCCATACATTTTCCATTTCAGTTACGAAAACTCACTTTATTTCCTAAGATGAATTATAATTAGGATTGTTTGGTACTGAGACTCTTTTCCTCACTTAATACCCCTAATGAGATACAAATGTTCTAAATGTCCTTATGAGCGGATTATATTTAGAGAGGAATCCACTTATTTTAGTTAACTAATCCCTTTGCTCCTGTGTCACACATCCTTATTAGGCCCTCACGTTCCTGCTCCTTATGGAATTCTTGTGAGATCAGACCTCTGCAAGCAGTATGATTAACTTTCAGGGTCAGAGGTATTGAAAATGTCAGTGGAATTTGTTGTTGTAACAGCACTCTTCTTAGACACATTAATGATAAATACAAGACTTTTTCTAGTCTTACAAAGCGAATTTTTTTAGTGATCTTCTTGTATTTATGTCAGTTTTCCATAGAATAAAATAATGGACTTATTTTGATTTTTTTTTTCACTCTGTTCTCCTGCCACCCTTAGCATCTTGGAATGGTTTTTCTAACTCAGTGGGTCATTGTTTGTTGTACTTGATGTCCCAGGAGAGCAAACTGTGTGTGGTGTTGAACATCACTAAGTGATATCTGTGCAACATCTAGGGATCAGTACTGGGTACCCTTCCTGATGACTGTGTTTATTTTGTACAGAAAGCAGAGAGAAATAGCATTTTGAACAGCTTGATTTGTGAAGTTGCTTTTTGAGTTCAAATCCTGGCTTTATTGCTGACTGTTGGCCTATCTGTAGATGAATTATTGGACTTCCTTATTCTCTGGCATTCTGCTATACATACAGGTGATTATAATGCTACTTGCCTTGTGGGTGGCTACGAGGATTCTGTGAGCACATTAGAGAATAGTACCAGTTGCAGTCGCTGTGTATATTTGTATGATAGTGTCTGGTTGGATTTCTACAAGTATTGTCTAATATTATTCTCTCTTGGTCCATTCAACCAATGAAAAAATATTACTGACTTTGTAAAAGGAATGTCATAAAAATATAATAGTACCCATAATTTTGTTACTGGTATCAGAGTTGGAATTGTAGGACAAATTTCTTCTCATCTATTAATCTAGATGGAATTGTGTCTTCAGGGACCTCCCCACTTCTTTGATTATTATAAGATGTAGGAAGGTACTCAAGTTCTATTTCTTAAATCTGTGGTGATTCAGTTCATTCATTTTAAAATTATTTTAAGTATAATTGTTTCTTCTTTTACATGACTTTGGCTTTTACTTGCCATGGTTAATTAACACCAGTTCCCTATCAGTAGAGTCTAATTATATCAGAAGTCATGTTAATGAGTTATGATTCACTGTATTAGTGGTGTTAGTTCTTTCTGTTGGTTTATGAGCAGACAGGCATGTAGTTATGTTGTCCCCTTGTCTTTGATAAACTCATGTGACAGGTCAAAAGAAGTGATAATAGAAAAGAAATCTGTCAAGAAAGCTCAAAGTGAAGCAAAGAAAAAGTATTCACACTGAAAATAAGATTTGAACTAATTATAAACAGGATTCCTGGAACAGGGTAACTGACCAAGGGCACATCAAGCCTCGCACTGGTGTCAGAACTGTGTGGAGTTGGGAAAGCAAAGAATTCATCAAGCCACAGAAGAGCTACCTAGTGAGCACTATGCACTGTTCAATATAGTGTTCTTGTTTGTAAATTAAACAACACACCTTGAAAGTACCCCTATGTGATGGAAAAAATAACGTCTATTCTCCTGCCCGTTATTGGTATCACCAATATTTTTCTCACCCCTGTAGTTTAGTCTTTTCGGAATGTGATACAAATGTAAATCATAGAGTGTGTATTTGTAAGTGTGGTGGTTTCATTTGAGATTCATGACTGTTGTTGCATGTAAGAACCTTTGGGGCTTAAACCAAACTGTAAGACTTGCCTGAAGATAGAGTAGGGAGGGCTCTTATTGTAACCTGGCTAGGCTCTGGTCGGGAGTACACATTCAACATTCAGCGTGAGTCCTGGCTTCAAGAATCCTGTGGGAGCTGAAACATGTCTCAGCTGAGGCCCTTAGGAGCTGCCACAGGTGGTGGGGGGGACTGGCCTAGTGTGGTGAGGAGAGAGGATTATCCAGAGGTGAAGCCCAGCAGGCTATGGAGCATGTGAGGAAGTTACTTTCTCCCATTGTTCTCTGTTCTTTGCCTAAATTACTTTTCTGGCATTACTTTTCTGATTTTGCTTCATTAAAAGGCTCCTTTTCTTTCCATTCCACCTTGTCACCACAGTAATGTGTTTCCAGTACTGGTACCGCACTTTGGATCACTCCTGTTGTTAAATCAGGTGTCATGTTTATAGGGACCAATCTTTGCTGCCTTCTGGCGATGGCAATGCCATTGTGCTCCTGAATTCACACTGTTGTACATGTGGGGAAGGGGCTTGTGCGGCCTCGTGATGAGCTGTTGGCAGTTAATGGTTGCTAGAAGAGGAAGAATCATTCTTCTCATAATTATAGCCATTGCCAAATTGCCCATGCTTCAATAAATAACCACTAACTCATGCCCCTGCAAGCAACCTTAATTAAATTGAGTTGGTTACAGAAAAAAAAAGACAAAGAAAAAAAGAGAGGAAAGGAAAGAAAAGGAAGAAGGATATGAAAATGGGAGAAGTGAGAATGAGGGGGCTCAGTGTTGGGAGATGATAATGGGGTTAAAATGACTAAAATTCAATATAACGCATGTATAAAGTTGTTAAAGAATAATGAAAAGGGACCTATCTCAGTTTATCTGAAGTTTTCCATTGCTTCCCACAGGGAACAACAGCATAAATGTCACTGAGATGTTGGTGAATTGGGGGCCCCTTAGAGCTGCAAGTCAAGGGTTCGGTAGTCCCAAACCAGTTATAGGCTCTTTTGTAAAGATCTTGGTAAATCTTCTACCAATTGGGATTCTATGGATTTTTTTTAACCTTTATTTTTAGTACTGGGGAATCAAACCCAGAGTTCATCATATAGTCATGTATTTTCCAAGTGTCCATCAACTGAAACATACTCCCTGTTCCTGGGACCATATTTTTAAAGGTACAGTACACAAGCTAGATTGAACTCTGTGGCAAAGACATAATGGTGAAGTAATGAAGCATTGGTAATTCTTGGGCCATGATCAACTAACTCATCCTTTGTGTAATCCTCATCAGCAGACTCCTGAAGCTGCATCAAGCTAAGTAGGAGATTCTAGCTTGATTAATAGTTGTCTGTCTGTGGCATAGGGGGTGAAGTACTCTAAGAGGTGGTATTCAGAATAGCTGTACTTCCCACAAAAACATTTACCAAAAGGTAGTTTGTTCATATAAATACTCATGCTGGAAAGATACTATCATTAATTACAAAATAGTAACTAGAGTTATAGCTGAAGTACATTTTATACTTAGGGATAGGTCCATCAGAGAAAAGACGGTTTCTTGTCTGTTATAGGCAGGAAACTGAGGCAAGGGCAATTTAGCCTGAGGTCTGATCGCTGGTGGTAGGGGAACAGAGACTCACACTCAGGCAGTCTGCTTGAGACTCTGTATTCTGCTGTGTATATGTTTGGCCTTCGGAGTTCTAGCATATTAGTGAGTGCCTGAAGGACGCTCAGGAAACTCATTGTGTGTCCTTCATTTTAAGAGCAAGGTCTTCAGGAGACTTTAAGATGATCATGGTGTCTTGGAGTAAACTCGATTCTCCTGCCAGAGGCCCTGGTCGCTGAAGGAGGTGTTAGGTTGGCTTGTTGCTGGTCTCATGTCAGGGGACAGAGAGATGCCGCTCATCTAGGAAGACTCACGAAATTGGCGTTCCTTTCTATTCTATGCCTTGGCCCTGGCCCTCTCTTGCCTGGGAATACATTAATTTGTTCTCTTCCTGTGCTCTCTGCCACTTATTTTTCCCAGGGAGCCTGGAATCCCCGTTATCTTTTCTAGGCTGCCCTCTCTATTTGCTTGACCCATCCACCAGGTCTCTGTATGTAAAGTACTGTTCTAGCTGCTGCCAGATACCCATGCTCCTGGCTTGCTTTCTATTGTGTTAAACATCGCTTGTGGGCACTTGTGGGGGAAGGCCTTCCTTGGCTTACACATTCCAGATCACTGTCCATCACTGACGATGTCAGAACAGGAGCTCCAGCAGGAACAAAGATGGGAACCTCAGCAGAACGACACTTCCTGCTTGCTCCCAGGCCCATGTTCAGTTACCTTTCTCATACCTCCCAGGACCACCTGCCTACAGATAGCACTGCCCGCTGTGGTCTGGGCCTTCCATGTAGCTCAGCCCCCAAGAAGCTGTCATATAGACATGCCTACAAACCAAACTGATAGGAGTCATTCAGTTCATTCTTCCCCAGTGACTAGTGTGTGTCAAGCTGACAAAAGCTAACCCTCATGCCAGGTATGAAGGAGAATACCAGTGCATTATATTCACTAGTCGCTGACTTTTTCCTCCATATTTTCTACAATTAAGAATGTCCTTCTCAATTTCAACTCAAAATACCTGAAAAGAGTCCTTGTTTAGTTAAGAGAGAGTAAATTTCCCCAGGTAAGTTCCCATATGTTTTCTGTAAAAACCAGCACACACTTTCTTTGTATTTCACCCCCGTCGATGAGAGTCTTAGAACAGTAATCAGCCAGGATAAGCCACTCAGCTCCTGTTGCCTTGCATTTTGTTGGGCAATTTTAGCTCTTTTTTTTTTTGGGGGGGGGTGCTATTCAGAAGAGTCTGCTTCTTGTCACAACACTGGCATCCCAGGTTCTGTGATCCTTTTCTTTGCAGGCCCTGGAGCAGTTGAACTGTAGGTCTGCTCACCTAAGTAGGTAAAATGGTACAAGATGCTCGGGAGGGGTGTGTGTGTGGTTCCATTCCGATTCCGGTTCTGGTTCCGGGAAGGTCTGGTAGTGTGTGCACATGGCCACTGCTTTTGTAAGGTTGGCATGTGTGTGTTTATATCCCCCCAGGCCTCTGTTCTTCCCTTCCCTTCTAGAGCCTTTCCCTCCTTTTGTTGGCCCTTTACTCCCTACTTGGGGCTTTGTGCATGCTAAGTGTGCACACAACTGTCTATGTGTAGCAATAGCCCTGCATGCTTTCTCTTACAGCTTTTTATAGTTTATCCAAGGAGTGGCTAAAGGACCTGGTAAACGCATGCTCCTCCTTCCCTCTGCCTCTTCCTTCTTTTCCCTCCTGCTCCCCTCTCTTCCTTCTTTCCTCCTCCTTCCCTCTTCCTTTGCATCCATTTAGTTCCATCTCTGGCTCAAGAATGTGTTCTTGAATAGCTCCTTCAAGAAGTAAACAGTGCGAACCTTAGTGCATCTTAGTTCATGACCCATTTATGTGTTTGTGGCCCAAATCCTTCCATGTGTGATATTACCTTCTTAGAATAATTGAGGCCTTCGTGAAATACAGAATAGCTGTGTGCCCTGTCAGATAGGATGTGAAGGCCCTGTGTAATCCTTTGCTAGTGGGATACTTTAAGGCACGTTTGCACTACACTGAAGGCTTAAGTATGGGCCCAAGTTTAACCTTATCTATTAGGTAAATGGGTTCGGCACAGTTTGTTTAAGGTCCTAGGCCTTTCTGTGAACTGAAAACGTGCTCTTTTCCCCCCAAAAGTCCCCACTGTAGAAGTGCGGATTCTGTGCTAACGTCCAGCTCTCACCGTTCGGACATTAAATACAGTGTTTTCATTTCACGTCCTTTGCAGCTGCTTCCCCTTTGAATGTCTTTTGAACCCTGAGTTGTAGTGGCTGGAGCTGGAGGGCTGGGGTTGGTTGGTGGTGCATTTTTATCCCTGCTCAGAGCCCTTTCTTGGCATGTTACCTTGCTGCTCAGGTCGCCTTCAGTTTCTCTACAGGACAGTCTTCTTGGGGTTGGAGACTTCAAAGAAAATCTTCTGACAGTGTCGTTGCTCTTCGTTGGGCAAACTCCTCAGCTGTGTAGCCAGAGCCTCTTTTGAGTGTAGGGCAGCTTACCTGTCTGCATTCACTTTTCTCTGATAGTCTTTACCTGTTTGGTACCAGGCTTAGTGTTCCCTAGTTTCTTAATCTTGTCCTTTCCTTATCACAATTGTTCCTTTAGTAGAGTTGCTAGTATATTTATGTACTGCTCTGAACTAGGTTTTAAAGTCCTGGAAGAACTTTAGCCAGGTATGGTAGAGGCACTGTATAGACCTTTTATGGTGACATAGACCTGCAGATTCCATGCTGAGAGGTAGAACAGGTTACCCTTATTCACAGGATAACCTAATTTAAGATTACCTTCAGCTATACAGTGAGTTCAAGACCACCCTGGCTATTTGAGGCCCTGCATCAAAACAAACACTGGCAATAAAGATTTTATACATTTAAAAGGATTTTAATATTTCTGTCTGGAAAGATTACCACTATTCTTTTGGCTAATTGTGTTGTCAACTAATATTAGTTAAGACTGATCTAATTTAAATATGAATTTGATGTTTGAATTTAATATTTTAAGGCAGCATGGAAAGAAGGTGAATGGTATAGTGGCTTCAATAGAGGCTGAATTTATGAATGAATTTTAAATTCGAGTTTGTTGTATAGACACTGTGATCAAGTGCTAAGTAAGTAATGTGAATGATATTGTTTAAAGCTTTTCCCAAACAGATCTTAAATCTTAATCAATATCCAACTGTCTGAACTGTAAAATTGTTTCAGTAGACCAACTGAGCTATGGGTAAATGTGTAGAAATCTTGGAGAATGCAAAAGTGCAGGCTTAGATATGATACAAGCGTAAGCCATTATGATTTACATGATTTATCTCCTCAGTATAAATATTGTACTTGTAAAGTTAAAACTGCTGTCCTGGAAATCAGATTGTGGTTGTCTTGAGTATTTGTGGGCCTGGCAGAGGTTTTAGGGTTATGTTTGTGTTTAGATTAAATTTGAATGGTAAGTTAAGATTTATGGTGAACAATATGTAGAAAATATTATTTGCTTTTTCAGAGCTTATGAGTAAAAGCAACATCTGAATTTAATGTTTGAGAACCAACCAAATTCAAGAAATATGATACAATTCTATTTTAATTGTTTCCCTTAATTGTTCCTAACTTCTGACCATTTACGGTTTATGTGTTTATGATATTAACATATTTAGTACCCTGTCACTGGTTACATTTAAGTTTCTGTAGTCATACTTTCAGGATTTTTTTTCTCTTAAGACAGGAATAATATGAGACCTCTGTTTGCCCAGAGTCCTAGATGATTGTATTCTGATTTTGTTCATTACATGAGATATGCTCACATGGTTTGCTTCTGAATAAATCCTTTTAAGAATTAGTCAGTCTTTTCCCTGAAATGCACCTTTTACCTATTCATCCATTCATATATGAATCTTGTGTCTCCCTCTCCCTCCCTTTTTTCCTCCCTCTTCCCCTCCCCCTCTCAAATATTGGTCATAGGCTTGCTGTAGCTCTAGGGTAAAGGCTGTCCTTGGATCAGAAATCCGTAAAACAAAACAACAGCAAGAAATGATACTGCTTGGTAAGAACTACGGCTGTGAATAAAACAGAGACATTGTGTGTGCTCTAGGTAACTGTGAATGAAGCTGAGGAGAGAAATAAAGGAGATAGTCACCAGTCTACACACTATGGACCTGTCTACACAGACAGGGTGCAGTCCAAAGACTTCCAGGAGGAAACGGCACCTCTGCCTCCATATTCTTTAGTTCCAGAAAGGTGAAAATTGACACACCGTTAAAACTCAAGGCAACCAAAGCTCCATGTCCTCAACCAGAGCTCTCATTTTAGGTCAGGAAAGTCTTTGCTCTGCACCTTACCTGATGAGAAGATGAGAATGTGTTCTTTGAGATCCTTTCTTCCACAACAGAAATAAGTGTTTGTTTTAGAAAATTTGAATTGGATATTTTTAACCATCAGTCTCTAAGATGCCTTGTTGATAGAGTAAATTTAAAAATGAATCTGTATTGAATCTGGACAAATAAACCACAGTTTGAAGCTCCAAAAGAAATGCATACCATTAACTGTCATCTTTCAATATTAGTTTTCTCTGAATGTATGTGTGCAACCCGTCCAGCGGGTCAGTTATTCCAGGGTTCCGAAGGGGTGCTACCTGCGGGTCAAAAGGGGTGGAGAGAGGGACGGAGGCCAAGCACCAAGAATGACATGCCAATCTGAGTTGTGTCAAAGCCTCATTTAATGTTCTGGGGTACACAGGTTTTAAGGCTTTCAGAAGAGGCGTACCCCAAAGCAAGGACAAAGGAAGGAAAGGCAATCTAGCAGTTTAGCAGGAAGAGATAAGGGTCCTCCGGTGGAGACAACAGGTGTTTGCACAGGCCAGAGCCTGCCGCAGTTATCTCAGGACTTCCTTCCACCGCAATTACTGGAGTCGGTGGGTGATGATGCAGGCAGGATCATTCTGTAGTTATCTTCAAGACAATGGCTAAACCAATGCCCGCGGGAGAGGCTCCAGTTAATTGTTCTTGTATTTTAGCAGCCACCACCTTAGGGCCATGAGTAAGCAATAGTCCGAATAGCTCAGGATGGCTTCCCACATCTCCTCCTTTTTCCTTTCTTAAGTTGAGGGGTGGCTATGGAAAGAGGGTCGGCGGAGAGCCTGTTTTAGGCTATGTGGTTTTGCCCCCACGTCCAGCACCGCAGTAACTAGGCCCTTTTAGATCCTAGTAGGGCAGGGCCTCTGTCTTAGGCTATGTAAGTTGCATCCACTCCTGGCATCACATCCCACTCTAATGGCTTAATCAGGCCCTTGGTGGGTGTGACGGGCATCCAGGTAGCGGACTCACAATAATCCCGTCATGGAGTCACCCTGCAGCCAAGGGGCGGTGTGCATCTGGCTCGTGGCACCACAATATTTCCCGTCATTGGCTACTCCACAGCTTATGGCCCTCAGCCACTATTAGGAGCCGGAGGTCACTCTCTCTGGCATTGGCGTTTCTACTGCTTAGGAACCAAGAAAGCTCTGTGCCTGCAGCAAGGGTAGAGAACTGAAGGCCGATGGTTGCTACCTCCATGTCTGTCAAGGCAGAATCAATCTGTGATTTAACAAAACTGGTTAATCTGTTAAAGGCCCAGGGGCCAAATGACAAAAGAAACAAAAGACCCAGGAGGGGCCCCAAAAGGCTGGAGAGCAAGGTGGAAAGCCAGGGAGAAGTCTCAGCATCAGCATACTTCGGCAGCTAGCATGTTCCTTCAGCATCCTGTAGAAAAAACACAAACATACCTCTTCTCTACACTTAGAGTTCCCTGGCATTAAAATTTAAAAATTTTTTATGGTATATAGAGATGTTATTCTCCCCTTTTTTATTATAAAAATATTGTAAAGTTCTATGGACTTGTTCTATAATATCTTATCTTTGCGAATTATGAGGAATCTCAGTAATATGACTAATATTAAATTGTTAATAAGACATCTCAAATGACTGATTATAATAATCAGTTATAATATTTGTCTTAATCTGATTTGGAACATTTAGTATTAAAAAATAACATATGTAACAACTAAATTTATATTTTGTTTCTTATGTTAAAATAGTTATAACTAGAAAGCTTGAAAAGCTGTCAATAGTCATATGTATATTTTTGATTAATTTTTTGAATTGTATTTGTACAAACAATTGTAAAAGTTAAGAATTAGTATCATTAAAAGGAAACAACTTTAAGCAATTGCAAGCCATGAGCTATATATGTATATTATTAATATAAAAATCAAAAGTTTGATTTTTAACATTTTAAAAGAACAGCTACAGCACCCAGTTCAATTATCTGTGCTGAAGCAAGGGGACACTCAAAAGAATAAATATGTGATCTAATTATATGAGCTTTACTCCCATAGTAGATGTATTTTTATAGGATGCATGTATAAATCTATAACAATATAAAAACATGTATAGAGGCAAATTTTTAACAATTTATCTTTTAGGTAACAATTATTAATTTTGTCAAAAAGGCTTGTCACGTAATAGATTAACAATTAATAATAATCAATTTAATTGCTGTTTAAAATAAGGAACAAATATTTTATCATGCTCTTAAAACAGTCTTTTAAAAATATTTTTATGATTTTATTTTGTAACATTTTATTATTATATCAAATCTTTATTGGAGGATGTCAAAACCTTATTTGGAGAGATTTTATATTAATGTTCTCTTTGTTAAGGAATGGAAGTGAACATATATCATAAACTGTTGACAAATACTTATGGTAGCTTTCTCCAAGTTATGTCTCTCAGTATTTGTTTTGCATCTATCTTGAGAATAGCAGAGGCTTAAATGACAAACTTAAAGCAGTGTCTTAGGCAAAATATTTATCTTAACGCCTTTTGAAAATCATTTTCTTAAAAAATTTAAAAGCCCATGTTAAGAGCAAGCCATTTCTTGAGGAATAACTTTCTAATGAAATTCTTTAAATCTAGAATAGTTTTGTATGTAGTAGGCAGGCCAAATTTTAGATCTAAGTTTGAACTTTATTTTGAACCACATCTGTATGAATCTGTTAAAAATGTTCTTTTGGCCAGAAACTCTCTAAGTGAGGCCTGCAAGACAAAACTGCATCTCTCAAGCCTCTGCAGCTTTGAGCAGCTTTGAGGCAGCTCTGAGCTTTGTATTAACTCAAATGTAAATCTCCTGATCTGAGTTTGTTATCTCTAAGGCCAGACCTACACCCACCAGGTCCGGTAAAGAGTAACCTGTAATCAGACCCTATTGTATAGAGGTCAAATAACAAAAGGAACCTGTAATATCAAAGCATAACTACAGTTTGTTGAAAGCAAAACCCAGTTTTAAACAATCTTTTCTCCTTAAAATTAATGGCAAATATATTTTTATATTGTAAAGTTTGTCCATCATCTTGTGTTTGAATGTATGACTTTGTAACTTATTGAAGAGACATTATTTTAAATCATATTTCTTATAAGTCCAATTTCCAGGCCAAGATTTACACAAAACACCAGGTCAATTTAGAAGCATCTTAAAGGCCTGTATTTCCTGGGTTGTGTCATGCCACATGTAGCTAGTTAAGATGGCTCCGACAGTGAATCACCAGTTTTAAACTAACCTTTTTTTTTTTTTTTTTTAGTAACATTATACCTTTTAAATCATAACCAATTAATTTATAACTCTATAGTCAAGATATGTAAAACATTTATACCTTTAAGACTAATTAGAAATAAAAATGAAGCGATCATACAAATCTCATAAATTTAAACCAAATATATATATTTTTCTAGCTGTAACTTCAGAGAAATAAAGCACTTTGAACCCAATCATCATCATGATAGAAATTTTTCTAGGAGAATTAACCATTTCCACTTGTCCAGAACCTGGCCCTTTAAGAAGCAGCTTTTTTTTTTTTTCCCAGCTGTCTTTGACTCCTACCTTAGAATGTGAGGCACCTCAAATTAGCCTCTTCTGTGTAAACCACAATTGGCAGGACTGCCAGCAAGATAAAGCCTTTTTACCATTTTTTTTTTTTACATAAAACATAAAAAACAACCAATCATTCAGCCAAACAAAACAATAGACAACATGAATTGACACACATATACACAAGTTTTGGTGCACCAAAGACATACAATAGACAGAGAGGGAACTTGATGTCCCCAAAAGATCCAAATATCTTAACCTGAACTACGGAGATCTCCAGTAGGTTTCGGAGAGAAAACAGGACGTCTCCCATTTTCTTCTCCTTTCTAGGAGAGTTTTGAAATAGCTTCTAACCATTATTATTATTATTATTTGATACCGTGTCCTACACATGGAAAAACTGCTTTTCTGCAACCTGCTTTTTCTCTTGTTTAAGATTTAACAATGGGGAAAGGAGGATGCCTAGTTGAACACACACACCTGTGGAGAGGGGAGGAGAGTCCAGGTCTTACATGCTGCCCATGAGCAGTTTTTCTCTGGCCACCTCAGCAGCAGTCTCTGACTTCTACCTGCATGGGTCTCCCCTGTCCATTTTTGCCTAGTCCCTGTCCAGGGAGATAGCCCTGGGAGAGCATTTGTTGAGCAATAACCTCATTGGGACCACACATAAGGACTTTCATTTGAGAGTGAATGTCTCTTCCCCAGAGGTTAACAGGCAGACCAGGGACCATGAAGGGCTGAGTAGAGCCAGTATTTCCCTCTGTCCTCCCAAGTCAGCAACTTTAAGCTCTGGAGAGTACTTTTTTGATTGTCCAATCCCCTGTAGATGGGTCAGAGAGGCTTGTAATAGGCCAAGCAGGGGGGCCAAGCACCTTGTGAGATCACAGTAGAATCAGCACCTGAGTCTAAGATGCCCTCAAAGCTTTTACCATTTATTTTAAGGCTGAGTATAGGACGATCTCTGGTGATTGCCTGGACCCAGTTAAGGTCTCAGGAACCTGGCTGAGAGGAGCCGCGCTGCATGCCTATCGCCGGGTATAGGGTGGTGGGCCACGTGGAGGGGCTTGTTTTGGCTCTGGCTTTTTCTAGGCATTTGACTTTGAAATAAATCTTGAAGTTAGAATGACCATTTGTCCTTCATAGCTCCTTTAAGAGGACTACTTGCTCTCTGAAGCTTTTCTCCTCCAAGTTGGCTTTCTCCCCAGGGGGTTCTCTAAACTTAATGGCATATCAGCAAGGGATGGGTCCCTCAGGAGCGGAGGATAAAGAGAAGTTACAGGAGCAGATGGCAGGGACTCAGACCTGTCTATAACGACCAAGGAAGGTTTTGGAGAGTTCTTTTTTAGGGGAAAGCGAGGTCACAGAAGCTGCCCGAGACAAAGGGCGGGGGCAATATTCAGCAGGGTCCTCGTTCGCACTCTGAATGAGCCTCCAGTAACTAAAGAATGTGTCAAACATTGATTCACCTGTACCTGTTTTTAAAATCTTATTAATTTCTTTACCAACCTTATCTCAAGTTAGCGGGTGAATGTAAGGTTCACTTAAAATTAACCAAGGACATTTCTCATGACAAAACAAAAGAACTTAATTAAATCTTTTTTCTTAACTCTTACTCCTCTCTCCCTGAATGATTGCTTGATTTCTCCTATGAATCAAGCCTCTTTAGCCTCTTTTTTTTTCCCAATGACAATCGTACGACAATGTTTGGCCACTTACCTGCCCCTCCAGCGATGCACGAGCGATGCGGTCTGTGGGGTCCTTCATTTCTTTTCCCGGGGTTTCTCCTCCGTCGTCCGGTAGTTGACCGTACTTCGGGTCCCTGGTTCAGGCGCCACTGCAACCCGTCCAGCGGGTCAGTTATTCCAGGGTTCCGAAGGGGTGCTACCTGCGGGTCAAAAGGGGTGGAGAGAGGGACGGAGGCCAAGCACCAAGAATGACATGCCAATCTGAGTTGTGTCAAAGCCTCGTTTAATGTTCTGGGGTACACAGGTTTTAAGGCTTTCAGGAGAGGCGTACCCCAAAGCAAGGACAAAGGAAGGAAAGGCAATCTAGCAGTTTAGCAGGAAGAGATAAGGGTCCTCCGGTGGAGACAACAGGTGTTTGCACAGGCCGGAGCCTGCCGCAGTTATCTCAGGACTTCCTTCCACCGCAATTACTGGAGTCGGTGGGTGATGATGCAGGCAGGATCATTCTGTAGTTATCTTCAAGACAATGGCTAAACCAATGCCCGCGGGAGAGGCTCCAGTTAATTGTTCTTGTATTTTAGCAGCCACCACCTTAGGGCCATGAGTAAGCAATAGTCCGAATAGCTCAGGATGGCTTCCCACATATGTGGTCATAAATCTTTCTTTATGTTTCTGTCTATTGGTAATTTCATACAAATGGAATTGTCTATGTTATTTTGCATTAATCTTCTTTCATTTGCAGACCATTTTAAAGCATCATTCACAACATATCTGTGCATAACTGTGGATAATTATGTAACTTCAATATGGGGGTTGCAGTAAATTTGGCCAAAGCAGAAGACCCTGAATATACAGCAACAAAATCCCTGATGATTCAAAAGCAAACACGTGATGAGTTTATTGTGTGTCTGTGGTCTTGCTTGCACTGTGGTGCACTGTCACTTCATTGCAGTCTGCATTCGGAAGCACAAGATTTGCAACGTCTTCTACAGTCCCTCACACCCTGTGGGCTCACCGGTGGCCTGACATACCTCAGCTCAGGATTGAAACTATTGTATGCAATTATTAAATTCAGTGCTTTTACGAAACCTTGAAGTTTCGACTTTTACAGAAACAGGATGGTTTAATTATGGTAACAAACACTTTTAGTATTTTTCTACCATCGTTTTTTTTAGCATTTAAGTACAAATGAGTATTAATGAGCATTTGGGATATTATTGTGTTAGAATGTTTGATTTCAAAATTGCTGTTTGTTGGTGAGTCTTGGTGCACACTTGGGAGGTGGAGGCAGAACCAGGTGTGCAGTGTGCTTGTGAAGAGCTGGGGGGGGGGGGTAAGACCCTGTCTTACCCACCCTTCCTCAACAGGAAATAGGCATCATGAGTAGCTTTTCTGAATTTCATGAAAAATTACTATGGCTTGGGGTAGAACAGAATTTCCAACCATTTCTAAGATCCTTACATCCTTACATCCTTACATCATGTTTTATCATGTATTATGTGAAGTGACATCCTCAGCATTGGTCATTATAAATCAAAGACCACCTCTCCCTGAAGAAGTTTAATCTCTGCATCCTGCAGTAGCCAAGATTTAATTCCCTATGTAAAAATAAGCATCAACAAAAAACCATGTCCATCTTTGTATGCAAATTTCCATCAATAAATGAACACATTTGTATATGTGCATATATATATACATATATATGCACCAAAGAATCTTTTAAATAATTTTATTATTGTTTTCAATATGCATCTTATGCATCTGTACACTTAGAATTATATAAAAATGTTTTGATAGAAAATGAATTGTGAGTAGAAAAAATTAGAAGCCTTGGCTGATGCCAATACTTTATTCTACCACCACATGCTAGTATTCTATCAATATATCATGTCTCCATTATCTATTTATCAGTTGATGAACTAGATATATTTTAACATTTAAGCTAATTGGGGGAGTCGTACGGAATAAAATGAGGAAGGATTGAAGTTCTCAGAACCTCAGTCAAGAACCTTAGGAGCTTGAGAGTTTGTTAGGGTTGAGAGTGCTTGTGAGTAAATGCTGAGAGAATGCAGTGAGTGGCAGAGGTCTCATGTTGAAAACAGGATCACATGACCAGTCGACCTGTCAGACTCACCAGAGCGCTTAGTCTCCTTTGCTTCTCCATATACTGAGTAGATACTGAATCAAAATTGCTCGTTGTTCGTAGTTTGTTTGTAGTCTTAGAGTCAGTGTCTGTTCTATAGCCAACCTATTGCCTTAAATTCATGATTTCTGGGATTACTCTATCAGCAGACAGCAGCAGCAATATATTTTGTTTAGTCATTGGATTTTTATTATTATAATAATACTGTCCCTAAAAGCAGGCAAAAGAATGCACACACACAAACACACACACACACACACACACTCACACAAACACACACACACACACATACATGCATACACACATAAACACACACAAACTCACACACACACAAACACACACACGTACATACACATACACACACATATACACACATATCCCTATCCTCAGGGATCAGAAATCCTTAGTATAATCTCATGGCTGTCTCACATTAAGACCTGCTTCCTTGTCCTCTCTTCTATTGTATGTGAAAGTTTCTGACATAATACAGGCTTAGTAAATTGTGACTTTTGCATTTTTATTTTAGGTTATTAATTTGACTACAGTAACTCAGATCAGTTTGATAATAACATTTTAAAACTGAAAATGATCTATATATTATGATAATATATCATTGCATCCTGTAGATGTATTTTTACATTCATCTGTCTCTGTGTGTGTGGGTGTGTGGTGGTGGTGATCTAAGGACAGTCTGTTGGAGCTGCTGCTTTCCTTTGACTGTGTGGATTTCAGACTGGCTAGCAAGCGCTTCTACCTGGCAAGCTGTCTATCTTAGGGCTTAGCTCCCAATGTCTGCATCTTTGTCTCAGAATATTGTTTTCATGACGCTTGGAATTCTGTGTAATATCCTTGCCTGGCTTCAGTACACCCTGAGGTCACGGCTTGCAGAGACCATAATTCCTCCAAGTCTTTATGATGTTACACTTTAAAGGCAGAACAAACGTCCAATTCTTTCACTTTATTTTGCTCTTCCTCAGGTCCAGGTTTCCAGTTTTCTCACTCTTTTACCTCTGTTTACCTTGGCAAAGCTGTCCTTGTCACCTTTACCTGTCACACGTGGCTGCTCCTGCTTAGCGGTTACCTTTAAGCAGTCCTTCCTTCAGAGTGGCTGTGGCTTCTTCTCAGACCCCTATGATTAATTTCATTACACTGTTCCCATTATTTTTCTATCACATTATCTCAGATTTGAAATTAAGTGTTTAATTGTATTAATTATGTGTAGAGTGCTTTCTTTCATTCAAATAAAAAAATAATTGAGTGGTTTACATTATATAGTACAATTGAAAGACAGTTTTAAGGTTTATCATCTATTGCTCTAAATTTGGATATTAAATAATATTAAAGATATTTTCAGCAATTGAGTAGTGTTTTTTTTCTTTTTGTATCTTTTACATTTGCCTGTGGCAAAATAATAAATGTTTAAAGAGTATTAAATATCTTAAACAGTACACACTTAATATCACATTGAATAGTTTAAGGGCATGGTTTTTATAGTTTAGCATGTGTCAGAATCACCTGCTCATGGAGTTTCATAGGGGTTCTGGGTCTTGAACCCACAGTTGTGTTCATACTTGGTCATGCTGATTGAACTTGACCTCATTCCTAGCACATCATGCTTGATTCCAAAGTGCTGGGCCCTGTTCACATTCTCTGATTTGTAGATCTGTGCCACAGCCTGAGAATTTACATCTCAATGAGATGCTGTTGCTGGTTCCAGTACCATACATGGGGCTATGGCATAGCAAACAAGTACTCTACCACTGTGCCACACAGCCTCTTGAGACCATGCTTTGAGAGTAATTGCTATAAAGGAATGTAGAAATAATGTTTAGATTATCTGTGCTTTTTTATCCTTATTTCTTTTCTCTTTATAAGAGTAAATAAGACAAATGATGGCCCTGTTTTAGAAGATATGGCATTAAAAAAAAAGCAGAAGCAGGGGCTGTAATGATGTCTCAGTGGACAGAACAATGACTGCTCTTCCAGAGTAGCTGGGGTCAATTCGCAGCACCTGCATGGCAGCTCCCAACCATCTGTAACTTCTAAATTTAGGGGATCCAATGCCCTCTACTGGCTTCTGAGGACACTTCACACACATGGTGCAGATATATATGCAGACAGAATACCCAAACATATAAAATAATAACAAAAATTAAAATAAAAATCATATTGATAAAATATAGGAAGGGCTAGTGGTGTGGAGAAGACTCAGGAACAAAGTCTTACTTAAAAATCTAGGGTTTTTTCACCCAAGACACAAACCTTTTCATTCCTTACACTCTTAAGAGTTTGTTTTTTTTTTTTTTTTTTTTTTGGAAATCAAGTGATTGCCACATGATTCTAGTTCTGCAGGCATGCTCTTAGTATATTTAAGCAGTTTATAGTATTAGAACTGTCACCACTTAAATGCCTTCTATATAGGCATTTAATAATAGTCAAAGTAGCTTTTTTTTTCATTTTGGTCATTTATTTTTATGTGTGTGGATGTTTTGCCTGCATATGTGTTCATGTACCTTGTGTATGCCTGGTGCCTGTAGAGTCTAGACAGAGATGTAGGAACTGGAGATACAGTCGGTTGGAGGCTGCCACGTTCATGCTGGGAATTGATCCCAGGTTCTCTGGAAGAATAGCCAGTGCTCATAACTGCTGAGCAGATACCCCAGATTCCTCAGAGCATTTTTAATAGCATTTTGTAAAAGTTTTTTTTTTATCACAATTGGAATTTAAAATGTGATTGAGAAAATACATAGTAAAATCAAAACTAGTCTGTAAAGCAATAGAAATCAGAGCTACAAAACAGGTAATTGTCTGTATGTCAAGTTTACTGGTGGAATAGAAGATTGAGCCCAGAAAAGAAAAGGAGGTGATAGAGAAATTTCAAAGCAATGAGTTGAAACTGTTGTTCGATGCTTTTGGTTCATCGGATCCAAGTTTAGCTCGGTGTGCAGTTCCTTATCAGATCTTGTAGTCACTGTACTTACTAGAGACGTGGCAATTTGGACCTTTTGGATTTGAACAACTGCTGTTTGACAGCCGGGAGGATGGAATAAAAAGACGCAGCTGGCTGTCGTGCACATTATTTGTGTTTGCATATAAAGAATATACTGTTAGAGGAAGCACAGGAGGGAAAGGCTGTTGTAGATAATCAGTCTCTGTGTAGCTTAAATTAAAGGAAATAGTGATGGATTGCTATGGAGATAAATATGATATATCACACAGGAAAAACTACATTAAAAGAACATTAAAGGTGGGACAGAAAGCCCTAAAAAGTGAAGAAATTCACTGCTAAGGTTGAAAAGTGATATCATTTACATCGCTGCTAATATGTAGACCTAACAGGAAGCATTAGGAAGTTGTGAGCATGCTCTGATTTGGAAGGAAGAAGGCTTGGACTTAACACACTACATTTAATACACAGTTTCATTGCCTGGATTTAATTAAAGTTCATCTCTGAATGATCATAGTCCATGAGGGAAAAGCTGTTCCTTTGACTAGAAGACTTTGGGGGTTTTAGAGTTTGGCTGTGGAGGGCCAGGTGGTAATTCTGCACCATTGCATTTAAATACCTGAGCCCTTAGCTTTAGTGTCATATAAGTCAAGGATTCTTTTTGGAAGGCTTAGCTTAATTTGTGCATTCTAGACATTGATTAACAATTAAATAATTTAATAATAGGTTTAGTAATATTAATGCCATTGTAACTTCTGGATCAAAGAATTTAGGTTGTATTCATTTCATGAGGGTGTGTTGCTCCAGGATACATCTAAAATTTTGCTTGAATATTTTGAGAAAATTAGGGTCCTGTGATAGAGCCCTTATTCAGAATCAAAGTCTAATCACATTTTGAATTTATAAAATCATATCATGACACTCGAAAACTTCTGATGACTTTGGATTTTTCCTTAAAGTTTGTCTGTTTATTATGTGCTTACCATATTAGGAGCAGAAATCCCTCCAAAGGCTCTGGACCAGCGTGGCATAGAATGTATGCATGATAGATCTTGAATAATATAAAATGAACCCTTAGCTGCTTTTGTTCCTTCTTTATGTACAGAAGTCATTACCTTTCCTTAGATCAAGAGCTGGGATTGGATGTGTTACTTACCAAGACTCAGATGGCAGAGATGATGAATCCTGTGCTTCCTGGGACAGGCCCAGCTCCCTCCCTCTCTTCCCCTTTGTTTCCCCCTCCTCTGTCTTCCTTACTATTTCCCCTTTGCTCAGTTCCCACAGCCCTTCTTCCTGTTTACCTCCTCATCTCCTCTTAGTTCCTCACCTCCTCTCTTATGTTTGCTCCCATCCTTTTGGATGGGGAGGGATTTTATGTTCTTCCATAGACATGTGCTTATCTAAGAAGGCAGAATCAACCCAACTATGAAATCGCTGGACCATGGAGAGCAATGTAGTTAGCGAATTTAGATATTCTTGGTCAGTGTCCTGCTACTATAGCAAACATCAGAGTTAGTCATGTTAGAAGAAGGGTTTATTTGGGCTCATGGTTTCTGTTCCTGGTCACTTGGCTCTGTTGCTGTGGTTCTGTAGTAGCCCGGTATGTGTGGTATAGTAGAAAAGCTCTGTTCACCTCATGGAAGTGTAGAGAGTTAGGAAGAAACTGAGATTCCAGTGTCCCTTCAAAGGACACAGCATCAGGGAGCCTACATTCTCCCACTGGGGACCACCTACCAAATATTCCATCCCTCCCAGGACAACTATAGGTTGACCACTAAGACTTTACCATGTAGACTTTTGCAAACCTAAAAGATTCAAATTGAAGTTATACAGAATCTTAAAAACTATGTCACTATGTTTGTTGTTTAGAAACAGAATTTGTTGTTTACTATTAGACGTATTATATGTAGGATAATAACCTGTTAAGAAGTATATTTCTGTGTTGAAGTAGGTAAAAGATTTTATTTGTACTTTTTGAGGAATGAAATATGAGCTGCGGTTACTAGTTTTACTAGTAACTATAAAGGGGACAATGAAATTACCTTAAGTAAAATAATGATTAACCAGCCTATTTATGGTGTGCAGATCTGAGCAATAGTAATTTGTGTCTATGGCAGGATATATATTCATATCTTCTGTCACAGATTTTTAGGTCG
The DNA here is from genome assembly GCF_947179515.1 of Apodemus sylvaticus. Lineage (NCBI taxonomy): Eukaryota > Metazoa > Chordata > Mammalia > Rodentia > Muridae > Apodemus > Apodemus sylvaticus. The sequence continues at coordinate 121,934 of NW_026262993.1, read as the reverse complement.
AGTTACTTCCTAAATGGGTGTTTATATTTCTGATTAATTTTCAGAACCTTCCTAAGGCTAAATATTTAGAATTGAATATTTCTCCGGTGTTCACTTTGGTACATTTCGATAGGCTGTTTTTTTTTAACACAAAATAAATCTGTGTGCCTGTCTGGAGTTTTAAATGCAATATAAATGTTATGCATCATCAGAAGTGTGCAAACATGTTTGAAAACACAGTATTATATGGAAGCAATTACTGGCAGTGACTGAGCTACACACCCCAAGAATGGGGTAGTGCCAAAAAAACCCAAAAGGTTTCTAAACAGAATTACTTTTGTGTGGGTGGGAAAGAGAGCAAGGGTAACTTTTATTAGGAACCAATTCCAGTTGTGATTTTAATTCTAATCATATATTTGATAGCTCAAGTAAATGAGTGGTAAAGAGACTTCATGTTAGGGTTAGATTATTTGTTCCTTTCTTAGTGGGGAGGAGTTAGTGTTTACCAAAAAAGGACATGACAGATACAAATATTAATAAGACCAATAGATGTCTTACTTTCTTACTTTTCTGTTTGCTGATGCCGGGCCTTGCCTAAAGATGATCTTGCTGCTTTTTTTTTTTTTTTGACCTTTCTGTTTTCTTTTTTTTTAAATTTTTTTTATTCGATATAATTTATTTACATTTCAAATGATTTCCCCTTTTCTAGCCCCCCACTCCCCGAAAGTCCCATAAGCCCCTTTCTCTTCCCCTGTCCTCCCACCCACCCCTTCCCACTTCCCCGTTCTGGTTTTGCAGAATACTGCTTCACTGAGTCTTTCCAGAACAAGGGGCCACTCCTCCTTTCTTCTTGTACCTCATTTGGTGTGTGGATTATGTTTTGGGTATTCCAGTTTTCTAGGTTAATATCCACTTATTAGTGAGTGCATACCATAATTCACCTTTTGAGTCTGGGTTACCTCACTTAGCATGATGTTCTCTAGCTCCATCCATTTGCCTAAGAATTTCATGAATTCATTGTTTCTAATGGCTGAATAGTACGCCATTGTGTAGATATACCACATTTTTTGCATCCACTCTTCTGTTGAGGGATACCTGGGTTCTTTCCAGCATCTGGCAATTATAAATAGGGCTGCTATGAACATAGTAGAGCATGTATCCTTATTACATGGTGGGGAATCCTCTGGGTATATGCCTAGGAGTGGTATAGCAGGATCTTCTGGAAGTGAGGTGCCCAGTTTTCAGAGGAACCGCCAGACTGCTTTCCAGAGTGGTTGTACCAATTTGCAATCCCACCAACAGTGGAGGAGTGTTCCTCTTTCTCCACACCCTCTCCAACACCTGCTGTCTCCTGAATTTTTAATCTTAGCCATTCTGACTGGTGTAAGGTGAAATCTCAGGGTTGTTTTGATTTGCATTTCCCTAATGACTAATGATGTTGAGCATTTTTTAAGATGCTTCTCAGCCATCCGAAGTTCTTCAGGTGAGAATTCTTTGTTTAACTCTGTACCCCATTTTTTAATAGGGTTGTTCAGTTTTCTGGAGTCTAACTTCTTGATACCAAATACCAAAATTAAATCAGGACCAACTAGACCATCTAAACAGTCCCATAATGCCTAAAGAAATAGAAGGAGTCATAGAAAGTCTTCCAACCAAAAAAAGCACAGGACCAGATGGTTTCAGTGCAGAATTCTATCAGACCTCCAAAGAAGAGTTAACACCAATAATCTTCAAACTATTCCACAAGATAGAAACAGAAGGAACACTACCCAATTCCTTCTACGAAGCCACAATTACACTGATACCAAAACCACACAAAGATCCAACAAAGATCTTGCTGCTTTTTGTGACATGGTACTTGAACATTCTTTTGCTGGGTGTGTTGTGTTCATGCTTAACAGATGTAAAAGCATGGAGGAAGGTTAGATTTTTATCATTTGGAAGTAAGAGGCTCTGCGACTTTCTCCCATTAACTAGTAGGCAGAAGAATATAAGACTGGATTCTCTGTTCTGTCCCCTATATTTCAAGTTTTGTTTATTTTTGAACTTTACATCAAAATGAGATTTTTAAACCAAGGTGATTTGTGGCGGCGTCTATAGATCTTAACTGTGGAGAGAAAGGAGGTTGTTGTACAAAAGTTGGTTTGTGGCTGACATTTTAGTGAATTTTTTGTTTTCACTGGAAAGAAGTTTAAGTGGATTTTTTTTTTAAATTCTCAGAAGCCAGTACCACTCCCAGCTGGAGAGATGTTTTGTTGGTGTCCAGGTTGGTCTGAGCAGCTCTGTAGACAGCACAGTGCTTGTAGCCCCTTAACCGTTGTCAGAACATCGTTGTATTGATGAGTGAGGCCTGGTCAAGTCACTTAACCTTTCTTCCTTGGTTTTCTCTTATGTAGACTGGAAATGATAATATCTGCCTTTGATCTCACAGGGATGCTTCAATCCATTAGAATCATTAAAGCACTTTAAGTAAGGTGTAAGGCACTAGAATCAAGGCGCCTTCGTTATTGTTATCATTATTGTTACTTTATTACAGTGCCATATACGGGGGGGGGGGTGGGGGCACTTATTAATCCTAAATAGTCAAGTCTCGGAATATGTTCTGCGGGCATGAAGCATTAGCTTCAGAGGTCAGGTTTTTCCCTCTTTTCTTTTGTGCTTAGGCTGTTTTCCCTTACCTCCATTAATTTGGAGAATGCAAAAATTGTAACAAAGGCAAAAACACAAAAATGAATGTAGAAAGCAAGGAGACCGAGGTAACTTTCTTAGGATCCCTGAGAGCTTCGGGCTTCCTAAAATGGAATCAGTTTGAAGGCCTTGCTCCATTGTTCGTCTCCTGTCCATGAAATGAATGATCAGGAGTTCTAAAGTGCTTTCGAGTAATCACCCACCCACCCTCCACCCTGCCCCCCCCCCCTTTTTTTAAAGTACTGTTTTTCTAGCAAAGAGCAAAATATTTGGAGTTGATGGGTAAAGATCTCTGTCTTTGGAAAGTGTTCAAAGGCATTTTGTACAAGCTGATTGTATTTCGTAGATCAGCCCCTTCTGGCATTTTGTCTTGAATATTTCCTTTCTCACACCTCATATACTGTCCCAGAAGGTGATAGATTTCCATATGGCCTTGGGTGGCACCAACTTGATGTCTATGAAAAAGTGGAAGATGGAGGTCTACCCAGAACAGAGAGTTCGTGTCCTGGTTCTTTTGATCTCACAGATGTCACTGTTCTGAAAGAAGCTAACCTGTCCTTCCTTTATCTCTGCTCTCTGAAACTGAAGAATGTGGCTCTGCCGGTGCTTTGTCTGCCTTCTTACTCGTTGATACTCTGACTACTGAAATAATGTTTGCTCCATTTCTAAACTGATCCACCTCAAACACTTTTGATTTGGTGGCTTATACCATTTGCCAGCTACAAAGCACTAACTTCTCAAATAAGAGTCTTTATAGTTAATGCACATAGTCCTTATAGTTAATAATCTTGTAATTAAGATAACTGAGCATCATAGTCTGAACTGGGACTCTACATAGCCCTGAATGTGCAGGAATTCACTATGTAGACTAGGCTGGCCTCAAACTCACAGAGTTATACCTGCCTCTACTGGATTAAAGGCACACCTGGCTCTCCTCTCCTCACCTCCCTTCCTCTCCCCTCCCCTCCCCTTCACTCCCCTCCCCTCCTCTCCCCTCCCCTCCCGTCTCTCTGTCTTTGAAATGCTTTTTGTCCAGTAAAACATGGATGTCATATGGATGTCACAAACCATCTATATTTGATTACAAACACTAAAGAATTTACAAGCCCGAAATAGATAAGGACTAGTAAAGTCACACTAGCCTATCATTTATTATTTGGGTTTTATACTAGTTATTGAATAATTAGAATCCCAAAGTTTTGACAGATATGCTGCTTTTAAATTTTGGTAGATTTATTTGTTTGTTTTTTAAACTCCTAACTTAAATAAAAGAAAACTTCCAGGCTAGCTGAATTCTATAGAATTAATTTTTTATGGAAAAAATCAGATCACATTACATAATTAATAATGCATTTTGCTGGAATGATATAGTTACATGAAATTATAAAAGTAAGTGGAATATGGATATTATAGATAAAACATTTTCAGAATAAAGAATAATCTCTTAAGTTTCAAACTGCCTTTGCTGCCTCTACATCTAAAGAATTATATATATATATATATATATATATATATATATATATATATATATATATATTTGTGTGTGTGTGTGTGTGTGTATACATATATGTATATATACATCACACTCATGTGTGATGATTTGGTATTGATCAGAGTCAGGCAAGCTTTTTCTTCAGTGTTACCTGAATTTATTTATTTATTTATTTATGAAGAGTTTCAGCAGCACCCATCTTGTTCTTCCCTGTTGCCATCTGCTCCCCAAATTCCATGGGAGCAGCTTCATTTCTTGTTACATTTCAAACACAGTTTGTGTGGTTTCCAAGGTCATATTCTCTTCTGAGCTACTTCATGTCTCTTTGAGAATCCATTCATGACCTCATGGACAGTGCTATATTTCCTTCATTCCCTGTGTGGTATGCCTGGATGGTTTTTTAAGTAGGTAGGGGAATGAACAGGAGCAACGACTGCTGGGGCTATGGGAATGGAGGAGCTAGGAGTAGATAGTGAGGGGTCCCCTAATTTCTCAACTTCCCTGCTGCCCTCAGGGTCCAAAGCTTCCTTAGAGTTTGTTACTCTTTCTGTTCACTGCCCTTTTCCCAATACCATTTAAATGGAAATAATCCCAAGGAATAAAATTTAATCTGCTAAGGTTCAGCTTTGAAAGACCATAAACCGTGGTATTTTGAAGATTCATGTTTTAGACTCAGCATGTGGGTGCAGATAATATTAAACACTTTAGTTACTTATATTCCCCCTAATACTGAGTATATGTTCTGAGAGCCATTAAAGGAAGCTGAATACTTGGTAGCTTGCTAAGATGTCATTTTAGGTAACTTTCATGTCATTTCTTCCCCCAATAGAAGTGGCTTATATTTTTCATGATATAAAAATAAGCCACATCATCATTTCATTGGATGCTGAAAAAGAATTTGATAAAATTCAGTATCCTTTCATGCTTAAAGTCTTGGAAAGAACAGGAATTCAAGGCCCATACCTAAACATAGTAAAAGCAATATACAGCAAACCAGTAGGCAACATCAGACTAAATGGAGAGAAACTTGAAGCAATCCCACTAAAATTAGGGATTAGACAAGGCTGCCCCCTCTCTCCTTATATTTTTAATATTGTACTTGAGGTACTAGCTTAGGCAATTAGACAACATAAGGAGGTCAAAGGGAAACAAATTGGAAAGGAAGAAGTCAAACTATCACTATTTGCAGATGATATGATAGTCTACATAAGTGACCCAAAAAACTCTACTAGAGAACTCCTACAGCTGACAGACAACTTCTGCAAAGTGGCCGGTTATAAAATCAACTCAAGCAAATCAGTGGCCTTCCTCTACTCAAAGGATAAGCAGGCTGAGAAATAAATTAGGGAAATGACACCCTTCACAATAGCCACAAAGAGTATGAAGTACCTTGCTATGACTGACCAAACAAGTGAAAGATCTGTATGACAAGAACTTCAAGACTGTGAAGAAGGAAATAGAAGAAGATCTCAGAAAATGAAAAAATCTCCCATGCTCATGGATTAGCAAGATTAATAATAGTTAAAATGGCGATTTTGCCAAAAGCAATATACAGATTCAACGCAATACCCATCAAAATCCCAACTCAGTCCTTCATAGAGTTAAAAGACAATTCTCAAATTCATCTAGAATAACAAAAACCCAGGATAGCTAAAACTATTCTCAACAACAAAAGAAATTCTGGGGGAATCAGTATCCCTGACCTCAAGCAGTACTACAGAGCAATAGTGTTAAAAACTGCATGGTATTGGTACAGTGACAGGCAGGCAGATCAGTGGAATAGGATTGAAGATCCAGAAATGAACCCACACACCTATGGCCATTTGATCCTCGACAAAGGAGCTGGAAACATCCAATGGAAAAAAGATAGCCTTTTCAACAAATGGTGCTGGTTCAACTGGAGGTCAGCATGCAGAAGAATGCGAATTGATCCATCCTTATCTCCTTGTACTAAGCTCAACTCCAAATGGATCAAGGACCTCCACATAAAGCCAGACACTGAAGCTAATAGAAAAGAAACTGGGGAAGACCCTTGAGGACATTGGTACAGGGGGAAAGTTCCTGAACAGAACACCAATAGTGTATGCTCTAAGATCAAGAATTGACAAACGGAACCTCATATAATCACAAAGTTTCTGTAAGGCAAAGGACACCATCAAAAGGACAAATAGGCCACCAACAAATTGGGAAAAGATCTTCACCAACTCTACATCAGATAGAGGGCAAATATCCAATATATACAAAGAACTCAAGAAGTTAGACCACAGAAAGCCAAATAACCCTATTAAAAATGAGGTACAGAGCTAAACAAAGAATTTTCACCCAAAGAACTTCAGATGGCTGAGAAACATCTTAAAAAATGCTCAACTTCATTAGTCATTAGGGAAATGCAAATCAAAACAACCCCGAGATTTCACCTTACACCAGTCAGAATGGCTAAGATTAAAAATTCAGGAGACAGCAGGTGTTGGCAAGGATGTAGAGAAAGAGGAACACTCTTTCACTGCTGGTGGGGTTGCAAATTGGTACAACCACTCTGGAAGTCAGTCTGGCAGTTCCTCAGAAAACTGGGCAGGTCATTTCCAGAAGATCCTGCTATACCACTCCTGGGCATATACCCAGAGGATTCCCCAGCAGGTAATAAGGATACGTGGTCCACTATGTTCATAGCAGACCTATTTATAATATCCAGAACCTGGAAAGAACCCAGGTATCCCTCAACGGAAGAATGGATGCAAAAAATGTGGTATATATATACAATGGAGTCCTTCATGAAATTCTTAGACAAATGGATGGAGCTGGAGAACATCATACTAAGTGAGGTAACCCAGTCTCAAAAGATTAATCATAGTATGCACTCACTAATAAGTGGATATTAGCCTAGAAAATTGGAATACCCAAAACATTATCCACACATCAAGTGATGTACAAGAAGAATGGAGGAGTGGCCTGGTTCTGGAAAGACTCAGTGTAGCAGTATAGGGCAAAACCAGAACAGGGAAGTGGGAAGGGGTGGATGGAAAAATAGGGGGAGGGAAAAGGGCTTATGGGACTTTCAGGGAATGGGGGGCCAGAAAAGGGAAAATCATTTGAAATGTAAATTAAAAAACATATCGAATAAAAAAATAATACACTCATATTACAAATTAAATTTAATATACCTAACTCATGAGTTTCTGATTCTAAAAATTGAAGTATTTTAAATTTATGTTACTTGTAGCCTTCAGTGTTACAGTGGCATGCCTACACAGATTTAAACTATGCAAACAATAAGACTGGATTGTAAATAAATGGCCTGGTAGAAAACGCACCTTGAGGATGCATGTTGACACTGTGTTGTGTGGGTAATATTAACATTCATTCACACTGATGCTAGTGAGGAAACTTACATTCCAACTGGAGGAGGGTAAAATGTCTTGGTAAAAACAAATTAAAGAAAATCAACTTTGTAGGGCTTGTTTGGTTGGTTGGTTCGTTGGTTGATTGGTTTTTGTCCTATGAGCCTTAATAAAATACCTTTCTATTAAAGTCCTTTCAGATGCCATTGACTTAGTAAGTTTGTGTCCCTGATTAAACAGGCTTTAGGTAAAGCCTTCTTTGTGGTTAAAAAAAAAAAACCCAACTTTTTATAACAAAGCAAAAATATTAAGTACAATTTGTGTAACGTCTAACGTTCCAGTGCTGAAATCATACTTCATAATGTTGAAGTGTGAAGCTATAGCCTATTGTTGGAGTAGTAATGTGTAATTGGCACACTGTTTCTCTATGCTGCTTTCTGGTGTAATCTGAAAATTGTTACTATGCAGTTAGGTATGATAACGAAGTTTAGATGAATTAGTTTCCTAGAATTTATGACTTTAAAATGAAAACAAATCTGCTCAGGAATCACTGTGTGGAACACAAACAAACTGATCACAGAATATTTTACCCATCCAAGTGAAAGATAAATATATTTTTAGGTATTTTTTAAGTGTATATATGTGTGACTATAAATAAAATTAATTGATTATTTGAAGCTTTTAATTGTTGTGACAAGGTGGATACACCACACCATAATAGTTAGGAATACTGTAAATTCTCACTGTGAGGATGTTGACTTGAAAATTTTACATAGATTGTTTGGTCAACAGCACAATAGCCCCTCATTGTGTGCAAATATTAAGAACCTGCAAATTGCACCCAGCACATGCTGCTGTGTGCAGTAAAAGTACTTGGTATTCAAGCATGAGGTCATGAGTATAGATCCCCTGTACCTAGATAAATGTCAGGACTACTTGATAACAGTCCACATGTCATTTCGGTGCTTGGGAAGCAGAGACAAGTGATGCCTAGAATAAGCTCATAATCTAGACTAAGTGAACCAGTGAGCTCTGGGTTCAGTTGAGAGACCCTGCAGAAATAGGTGACCAAGCATCCAACATCAACCTTTCATACCAACAGACACACACGAACACTTTCATATAGACATGCACACCACATACATTGACAATAAAAGAGCCTGCAAATCTTAACCTTAGGGATGTTAGAGATGTGATTAAGGTTAAGGACTATGAGATAAGGGAGGTACTCCGGGGTAATTTATGTAGACCTAATTTAATTGCATGGGTAGTTAAGAGTTATGAAGTTTTTCTAGCTATGGTGAGGGAGAAAGCTATAATACTGGAAGGAAGAATGGTCAGATATAGCATCCTGCCTGTGAAGATAGAACAAGGGGGCACAAGCCAAGTAATCCAGACAGCCTATTGAACCTGGAAAGGACTGGGAAGCAGATTGTCTATTAGCACCTCTTGAAGATGCTACACTTTGAGATTGGCTCAGTGAGACCTGCCCAACAGAATGTAAGTTTCTCTTGTTTAAAGACATTGGAATTTTGTTAACTTGTTATGGTGACCATGTATGTACCTTACTGTGTTTTAAATTTGTTAAATATTTATTAAGTTTAAATACGATAAAGGAATAAAAGCTATTTGGTATAGTAAAAAAATGTGTGGTAATTTATAAGACTTCCTTACATGAGGACTGGTAACAGCCCATTTTGGTACTCCAATGAACTGAATGAATTAAGAACATCTTCATAGATAGGTTTTATCTTTTAATCAGAGGTTGCTGGGCCAGGGATGTATCTCAGTGATAACGTACTTGCCTAGCATATTTGAGGTCCATGTTTATCCCTAGTATCAAGACAAAGAAAAAATCATTTTAATAGTGTCATGGTGTCAAATATATAACCAACATGTGATGATTGCTAAGAAGAGCAGGATTTCATTGACAGTTGCATTGATATTGTCCACGAATGTAGTTTTGACAAATGAGTTTGAAGACATACCCAAACATAACTGGTTTTGTCATACAGAAGCACCATCTCCACCCTTTTGACACATGAGGGCATTTCTAATTATGTCATGCTCAACAATTATCAAGAAATTGTATAAGGACTTACTGGACTCAAACTGCAGGGCCTGAGTTTATCTGTTTTCACATAGTGCTCTTCAGAAAGCGGGGGTGGTAAGGCATTGGAATCTTTATGAAAATGGCTTCCTGTTTAGTAATCAAACCTAATGCAGGAAGCCTGCAAAATGACAGGATTCAAGATACTCTACTACGGCAGGAGATCTAAGATTAGAATAAATATCTAATAGGTAAGTACATAAAGATAAAATGAGCTTTAAGCAGTTTCTGTCCCTGTTCTGCCCAGCTATTGAAGGATAAACTCAGAAGTATTTATTTAGTCTCTTTCCGCTAATACTGGGGATATAGGTCCAAAGAGCTTTACCACTGTTGTATTTAGTGACAAATACAACAAAGAACCTAGGAAAAGAACAAGAAAGAGGACAGGGTTTAACTGTGTTTTTAATTTGTTAAATATTTATCAAATATCAAAATTTAAATATTATAAAGATATAAGCTATTTTGGTATAACACTAAATAGGTGATAATTTATAAGACTTGCTTACATTGAGACTGATAACAGCTCATTTTGGTACTCGAATGGAATGAATTCAGAACACCTTCATAGATATTCTATGAGATCTATGTGAGATGACTAGTAGAAACACTGGTCACTGGGAGAGGAGTCAGGTGATCAAAACTGGGAAGGTTGGCAGAGGTTGAAAATCATGTTCCTTTTAGAGGACTTGGGAGACTCAGCTTTAATTCAAAAATCAGTTCAAAAGGAGAAAATGCAAATCCACAAAGCTGAGGCAGGGGGTTAGTTTAACTGTGAAAGTGCATGCTTGTTGGGATGTAGCTAGTGGACTAGAGAGTAAGTGAAGGTAGAGATACTGGAAGGCTCTAGAGATTGATTGCATAAGAAAAGTATTAGAAGAACAACAAGGCTTCTGGGAAATGCAATCATTCTGCCAGCTACAAAAACAACAAACACATTCTCATCAAGAAAGGACACACATTACTGAGTAGGTATTGAAAGGTATGCACTTGTAAGGTAGCTCAAAACCGCTGAAAAGTTAGGGAAAAGTAGGTGAAAATAATAAAATTAAAATTGATAAAGTGTTTCCCCTTTGGGATAGTCTCTCTTAAATCTCCATGAGGATATTTGGATCCAAGACAATCATTTATACATATGTTGAGTTGATTTGCTAAGTAACAAATCTTACCATCTCTATACTGGTGTTATCATTATACTGTAAATCTAGAGACTGGGTTCAATCCTTAGAGAGATTTACCTCTGTTCCAAAAGTTAGAGAAAAGACTCAGATACACTATGTCTCCAAGGAAACACTTGTTTTACAAAATTGAGGAAGGAGAGGGTGGTGTGTATAAAAGGAAAAAGTCATTTCCGAGTTCAGAGTGGTGGATGACATCACTTGCTAAGGTGGGCAGAGTTGAGAAGTCAGGTTTGAAGTTGCTGTTGCACAGAGCCTTGGAGATGGATTTACACTAGAAAATTCATCTGTTGTGTAGAAATCGATTGTCTCATTAGGGTTTTAATGCTATGAAGAGATGCCATGACAACTTTTCTAACAGAAAATATTTAATTGAGGCTGGCTTACAGTTTCAGAGGTTTAGTCCATTATGGTCATGGTGGCTAACACAGCAGATTGCAGGCCAGGCAGGAATGGTGCTGGAGAAGGAGCTGAGAGGTCTACATTTTGATCCCAAGGCAGGCAGCAGGAGACTGTGTATCATGCCCGACATAGCTAGAGCACAGGAGACCTCAAAGCCTACTACTCAGTAACACACTTCCTTCAACAAGGCCACACCTACTCTGAACAAAGCCACGCTCCATAATAGTGCCAATAACTCCCTATGGCCCAATCATTTAAACACAGAGTCTTTGGGGGCCATTCCTATGTAGGCTGATGATAGGGCTTTGTGGCCCTCAACTGGATGTTGGTAGCTGGATAGGCTGGTATGTAGGGACACAGAAAGTGAGAGGAGAAAGGGGGTCATTTCTTCTGCTGTGTAATCATAGATTTAACACAAGTAAATCATTCTTAAGTGGTTGATCCAGGAGGCATAGTCCTAGCAGTGGCTATTATTTTTATCTTTTAGTGCTTTTCCTGAACACTGTGGTAGAACATTTAGGTTGCCAACACTTGTAATCCAGATCTGTGCCTTCCGCAGTAGTGTGTGTGCTTAGGGGTTCCTCCCCTTGGCCTATGCTACTCACAGAGTTGTACCTTCTCTGAGTCTCTTGGGTGTGCTGACTGTTCTCCTGCTCCTGCGCCTCCCTTGAGACCTGGAATCCTCTCGTTCCTTCTGTCTTGCTGCCCTCCTTTGAACTTTTGCTTATTTGGAAATATTTTCATTTGTTTCCACACATAACTTGTAGGTGTTTATCCCCCCGGCACAGTTAGGTATCCGTTTACTGGCTTATTTATTTGATCTGGAATGTGTTGGATTTGAAACCATAGCAAAGATGCTTTTCTCTCCCAGGAGAGTGGGGGATGCACAGAGAATGGTTTTGTGTGGCTCGGAAGTGACGGTGAAGAGGGAAGTGTCTTATTGGGAAGAAATACCGAGTTGGAGCTCCAGGTGTGTGTCTAGAGTAGACTCACTTCATGACTATCTTAGTTGCTGCAACAAATTGAAAAAGGACATATAGGTGGGAAAAATTCTCATTTGCAAAATGTTTTTGATCTAGTTTAAAATTAGGACTGTCTGCCATCTACTGTATTACATAGATCAGTTTGTGTATCTTTTGTCCTGGAGCCACCTGCTTAAATCAGCCTCCTGTTCTGGTAAATCTAAAAGGATTCAAAGAAGCAGGGGGTTGGCTTCCTATGAAGAAATGCTTTTGCTGACCGGGTCTGACAAATAGAAAAGTAGGAAGAGGTAGCCTTCAGGAATCCCTTTCTATTTTATGAAGACTAGTGTTGGGGAACTGAAGTATAAATACAATCAAGAGAAAGCAATGGTGACCTGGACAGAGACTTTACCAACTGATGGTGTGAAATATTTGGTGGTCTCACAGTTTTAATGGGTTTGTCTTAGACAGTTCTCCCATGAAAGTGTTGGTTAATAATTTACCCTTCCTGAGAGGCAGAGACCGCAATCATAGGTTGAGAGCAGGAACTCTGAGGCCTGTCATCTGCTGGAGTTCATCTTGCTGGCTAGAGCCATGAACCCTGTTGGTTGCCACAGGGTACCAAGCCTCTGAACATTGACAAAGAAAAGCTTCAGAAAGCTCAATAATGCAGAGATGTTTGGAGTGATTTACCTGAAGCGGTATCTAAAGTAATGTGTTACTACTGTAGCTACCCATCTGCTCTGCATCAAAAAGAATGTAACTCTACGTCTTTTGAAAAAGTTTATTTTGAAGTAGGGTGGAGCTGCGTATGGAGGGAAGAGAGTGTGGCAGGCTGATAAATTATTGCTACAGAATATTTATGAAACTTCGGGAGAAAGGACAAACAGCGCTTGTTGATTGATACCTGGAATATGTTTTTATTGTCTAACAAAATATTGGATGCAGCTGTACCTGTAAGACTTAGCTGCTGTGCGTGTGATCGTCAGTGGGAGCCGCCAGAGCGTGTTACCCCTTGCCATACACTGTTTTGATAGGATAGTAAGCTCAGCTCTGCTGTAGGCTTCAGTACAATTTATGTGAATTGTATTTCCCTGTTTAGTCATTGAATCATATTGTGATATGGGCATGGTAAGTTTTGTAATTTGCTTTCCTGTGTGAAGAGTACTTTTCTTCTACTGAAGGTTCATTGCTGCATACTTTTTTTTTTTATGTTAGGCATTATGTCATTACAAAGATTTACAGTTATTTAATAATGATTTATTGTAGTTATTTATTCTGCCAGCTGTGTCACTCTTTCGGTAGAATTTGTAAATCAAATTTATATAGAAATTTACCAGGACATGCATTTCAGGATTTAAAAAAATATACTTTAAAATCTTTTTGATTTTAATCACATTGTTAATGTTCAGCCTCTGCCATGTCTCTCCCACAACCACTGCAAAGAGGACCCTGTTAAGTCTGTTAAAATAGTTTCTGGCTTATCCTCTTTTCTTTCAGACTATTAGTGTCATGTTGTATTTGACCTGGGATGTTCACACGACATTAAGGAACGTGGAAACATCTTGACATAAGGCTCTCTGCAGTATCATAAGTTTTAATCACTACTAAAGTGCTCATCCAGGATCTAACTGAGAGCATTTTTAGGAGGTTGTGGAATCCCCTTCCTTTGCTCAGAGCTCACTGGCTGTAGCCATGAAGGCTGCATTGTGTTTTGGTTCATTGGGCAACTCACACTTTTTCTGTTACTTTGTTATATACAAACGCCAAGTTGTGTTTTATTTTTTTTTCTTTTTAAGGCTGCGTTTACTTAACACCATGTCTTTTGTTGTTGTCAGCACAGAATCAGAATCTAAATACAATCTAAATACTTGATTTCCAAGAGTGCATGAGAATTTTAGTTCTAAGATTAAAACACTAAGTTTTATGTACAACCTCATGAAACCTCTTTTGATTAATTGGCTGGCCCGAAAACACACTGATGGCATTGTTCAAATGTTTTGATATGGTAATGACTCTCTTAATGTTCCTTAAAGTTTCAGTCACCAATTAATTATACTTAAAGATGGAGGTTTTGGTTCAAGAGGGAAGTGAAAACATTAAAAGTATTCCAGACTCAACATTTATTCTACTGGTGTATATTTCTTTATCATGCTGGGCACTAGTAAATCAGAATGAATTCAAGAAAGAAACAAAGGCATCCCAAACAGCTTCCCACCTGAAGGTAACCCTTTGTCACACAGCTTCATTTGGACTACAGGTAGCAGGGGAACTATGACTTCTAAATTCGTTTCTTTTTTTGTTTGTTTGTTCTCATATAATTTTTATTGGATATTTTATTTATTTACATTTCAATCTTCCCAATTCCCTCCCCCCAGCTAGAAAATCCAGAAAATTTCACCCGCTCCTGATTGTTTGAGTGTATGCCACACACACACACACACACACACACACACACACACACACACACTTCTGCCTCCCTGCCCTCAAATTCCCCTACACTGGGGCATCGAGCCTTCATAGAACCAAGGCCTCTTCTTCCATTGATGCCTCACAAAGGCCATCCTCTGCTACATATGTGACTGGAGCCTTGGGTCCCTCCATGTATACTCTTTGGTTGGTGGTTTAGACCCTGGGAGCTCTGGTTGGTTGATATTGTTGTTCTTTCTATGGAGTTGCAAACCTCTTCAACTGCTTCAGTCCTTTCTCTAGCTCCTCCATTGGGGACCCCGTGCTCAGTCCAATGGTTGCCTGCAAGCATCCGCCTCTATTTCTCAGGCTCTGACAGAGCCTCTCAGGAGAAAACTATATCAGGCTCCTGTCAGCATATACTTCTTGGCATCCACAATAGTGACTGTATATGGGATGAATCCCCAGGTGGGGCAGTTTCTGGATGACCTTTCCTTCAGTCTTTGCTCCATACCTTTTCTCAGTATTTTCTGAGTATTTTGTTCCCCCTTCTAAAAAGGATCAAAGAACTCACACTTTGGTCTTCCTTCTTCTTGAGCTTCATGTGGTCTGTGAATTGTTTCCTGGGTGTTCCAAGCTTTTGGGTTAATATCCACATATCAGTGAGTACATACCATGTGTGTTCTTTTGTGATTGGGTTACCTCACTCAAGATGATATTTTCTAGTTTCATCCATTTGCCTAAGAATTTCATGAAGTCATTGTTTTTAATAGCTGAGTAGTATTCCATTGTGTAAATATACCACATTTTCTGTATCCATTCTCCTGTTGAAGGACATCTGGGTTCTTTCCAGCTTCTGGCTATAATAAATAAGACTGCTATGAACATAGTGGAGCATATGTCCTTGTCATATTCATTTCTTTTTTAAGGCATAATTTTTAAAAGTGTTCTTAAAAACATTGCACGGCAGTTGATTTTTGCCTTCAGATGGGAATTCTGTATGTTAAGTAGAATCTTTACACTATCATATTAAAAGGAGAATAACGTTAGACAGCTTAGTGGTAGAGGGCTGATCATGCATGTTCGAGGTACAATCCATATCCACCCACACTGGCAAACATTTTTAATAATAATTGAAAATATGTACAAAACAATTTGCTTAGGAAAATATACCATGAAGGAGCTTATATACCAG
Organism: Apodemus sylvaticus; assembly: GCF_947179515.1. Taxonomy (NCBI): domain Eukaryota; kingdom Metazoa; phylum Chordata; class Mammalia; order Rodentia; family Muridae; genus Apodemus; species Apodemus sylvaticus. Next base: position 106,184 of record NW_026262993.1, on the reverse strand, counting down.
AAAAACATTTACATCTTTTTATGAGTTGTGACTAAGAGTAATTGATGAATCCATAGTATAAGGGATAAAGAAGTGTTATGAGAGGGAACAGAGGCTGCACTTCTTTGGGCATATAGAGAGGGTATGTATGTATGTATGTATGTTTGTATGTATGTATTCTGAGCAAGCACTTTCTTCTGAGATATATCCCCAGCCAGGAGAGAGGCTCTTCTTGAAGGTTTTAATTTGTGGTTTCTTAGAGGTAGCACTTGCTTTCCTTAAAAGCATTTAGAATGTCATGTTGAAGAGATCATGGAGGAAGATGGAGGACTTTCTTTTACATTGTCTCAGCCAGCATCAAGTGTTCATGGTACCCTAGGCAGTTTACCTACAGTTGGTTAAATATTTAGGAAAGGACATTTAGAAGCACGTCTTCATGAATCTGGCCTTAGCTTGGACTTTGTCAGTTCTTTATTTTATTTTCCTTTTGTTTTGATCTGAAAACCTTTAAAATATGATTCTAACTAGAAACTTTAAAAGAAACGACAAAATTCAGTAATGAAGATGCCTCATCTTACAAGTGAGTCTTTACTGGCTAATGATGAATGCTCTGACAGGCTGAGGAGCTGAGGGAACAAACAAAACAAGGCAAGGTGCTCAGTCAGCAAAGGCTTCCAGTGCTGTTGAGGGAGCAGCCTGGATAAGCACACCCTGGGCTTAGCCCCTCTCCTCATCTAGTGTTCATTCCTTCATCCAAATTTCTTAAATACCTTTGAATACTGGGCAGTTTGCCAAATGTGGTAAGGCTATAGAAGTTAAACACTTGAATTTGCTTTTAAGCCCAGACGAGTAGGAGGTTTAATTGTTTGTTAACAAAACTCTGAAATGGGCAGGGAACAGTTATATGAGAACAGTTACAAAGGTCTGATTCACACACACTGAGTTTGGGGCCTGAGAGGAAGGCTCTTGAGTGTGGAAAATCACAAAGATTTAAGTGCTTGTGCGAGAGAGCATATACACTGGCCTCCTGGTTTAGTAGTTTACTGCGAGTTCTGGAAAGAGGCTCCTTCCTAAAGAGCATGGACAGGTGATCCCCTATAGAGATGTAAACACTGGGCGTAGTGTCTCTGTAGTTTATAGCAAAGCCATAGGTGCTGTTGTTTTGGGGTGAGCTTCCAGTTGGGATTATAAGGTAGAAAATGTCTATAAACATAGTGCCAATGCTCTGCTATATTTAATTTGCGAAATTATTTTGAGGTAGAAAAAAATTGGGCCACAAATACAAATACTGATACTTAAAATTTTCTGTAAACAAGTTTTTGAGTTATCCTACATGATCTTTTTAAAATGGAAGTACTTGTAAATTGCTAATTTATTTCATCTAATTGCAGGTGGAGGGGCCTCAGGTGCTACCATGTCATGGGCTTTCCCTTTTCTGTTTAAATATACTGTATTTCCAAGTGTTTATATACTTGTAGCATACAGAAAAACAGCAAGCTCTTTTGTTCTTGTACCTTGTATTCTGTGGGAATGTGGACATACAACCCTCACCCCAACCCCTGCCAACCGAATACTTACTGTTTCGATCTCTCTCTCTCTCTCTCTTCTTATATTCACTGCCCATTGTTCCTAGAAAACCACAAAGCTTGCATTGACTGGTTGAAGAGCATGGTTCTCCAGTCTCAAGGCCTGTGCAGTTGACCTATATAATCTCACCTCTTATTAATTCATTGCATCTCTCTGTCCAAGGTGCAGTGCTCCTGTGTACTTCCTCATGATGCCTTCCTGTTTAGAGTGCTGTCACAAGTCCTCTCAGGACCAAATTATTTCTGCTGCATTCACACTGCAGCTAGCAACACTTGCACTGATTTGGGGACTTTAAGAGAGCAAGTATTTACACCTTCTCTTTCCACTTAGGGTTTGTACATGCCTGCCTGACTAACCCGGAAGTCAGGAAGTGAGGGGACTTTGTTTAAAATGGTATAACTCTGAAGACATGGGCACTGTTTCCAGCCTCCTCCAGAGAAGAAACGAAGTTGCTTAGCTTATTTGGACCTATAAACCCTGTAACTCTGTTTGGTCATCTGTGTGTCCAGGCCACAGTATTGGGCTCTTCTCTCCTTTGTACTCTCTTTTTATTTTATACTTTAGACAGTAATGCCACAGACAGTGAGGATTTTCTGCACCTTTTGTGATTTTCTTGGAGATCCAAGAAATTTGCTTGGAGATGATTTTAAAAAGATCATGTAGGATAACTTTCTTGGAGATCCAAGAAATTTGCTTGGAGATGATTTTAAAAAGATCATGTAGGATAACTCAAAAACTTGTTTACAGAAAATTTTAAGTATCAGTATTTGTATTTGTGGCCTAATTTTTTTCTACCTCAAAATAATTTCGCAAATTAAATACAGCAGAGCGTTGGCACTATGTTTATAGACATTTTTCTCTTTCTTTTTAACAGCTACATAATATTCCATAGAAATATCATAATAAATTAAAACAAATTCTAAAAGCACGAAAATGTACATGTTAGTTGTACAATATGTAATTATTGTACATAAAACAAGCTGACTACAAAAAGGATAAACTTGGTAGATTATTGAAATTTTAAAAATGGTGTATTCCCAGATTTCTTTTGGTTTAAACTCTTCTGGGAAATAATTTCCCCAAGCCCTAAAGAGATTCATGTTAAGTGGTGTTCAGATTGAAAAACAATTGACAAATACTTTTACTTCTTAAGGAATCAAGATAGTATTTGACAATTTTCAAGGAAATGGTAAAAATGAAACAACACAGCCAGTTGAGGTGAGTACATGCTTTGAAAGTAGACCCACTCAGTCTTAAATTTTCACCTCAACAAGATTTGGCCAAGTGATTTCATCCTGCTAGTTTCCTCATTGATAAGGGAGACACATTGATATTAGTACCTACCTCATTAGTACCTACCTCATGGGGCTTATGAAAAACAAAATGAAATGTATTTGATACAAATGGGAATCATACACATACACACACACACACACACACACACACACACACATACATATGAGGTATCTCTTGTTCTCTCTGTCAACATGATCAGACTTTGGCTACAAATAGTATCTCAAATACTGTACTTCTTAGTAAACTTGCTTGGACTGCATCATAGGCTTATAGAAGAGCTCCTGGTCCTAACTATAGCCTTTGTCATCGTTGTTCTCATCTTCTTTATTTGTTATCCCTGGTCTTTCACTCAACACCTTGTCATTAAGGACCCCTGTTCCTGCTGGCTCAGGTCAAGTGGATGGATACTAATCTACTCTAATACACACACACACACACACACACACTGATATAGATTATATACATATATATAATAGAGAAATTAGAATATATATAGGACTTAGAATCTACATTATTAAGCAAGGTCACATGACCTCAAAAACAAATGAATCACATCTTTTCTCTCATGCAGAATCAAGTCACTAACGTATGTGTAGATGTTGACAAATGTACTTGTGGATACCCTGTGACATGAAGAAAAGCTAAGCACAAGGGAATGATGTGGTGATTGATTTCAGGTCATTGATAAGTTAAGGGAACAGAGTAGTTTTTTCTGATTGAAATGTTGTCATAGAGTTTGGGCTTTTTTTTATTAGAGGAATACATAAAATATATTCAATACTTAAAGAGTAAAATTTAATATGAAAAATCCTAGATTCTACTTTGAGTTGCAGTTCTAACAGAACATAAGTTCATTACCTTACATAGGCTTTGGGTCTGGTATGTCGTGTTTTTATTTATTTGCATTTTTATAATAAGGCTTATGAAAAGAAAAATGGAATGTATGTAGGGGAATTTTGATCCTTTTCACAGTATCTGGCATACAGCAGGTAAACACTGAATGCAATAAATGTCTATAATGATTAAGGTAAGAATTCTAGTTGCTGGATTTTTGACCAATTCCATCTTTATGTAACTTGTCACTATGCCTTATAGAGTGAGTGATCTTAGCCAATGGACATATTTGCTTTCTTCCTTAACTCTTAGGATATGGCTTGGCTTTTCAATCTCTGGAAAGCAGGGCATGGAAACACTGTTTTTTCTATGTACCGTATATAGAATGCCCAGTGCTGGAGTTAGCCACGAGTCAGAGTATCTACCAGGGCTTGTGCTTGGAAAAGTTCATTGTCTGGCTCATGGGGCTATATGCAAAGAGCTAGAATCTGTCCAACTGTTGATGACTTCCAATCTTACCTATTTTAAGTTCTCAGTTTAAATACAATTTGCCTGGGAAGTTTCTTGAAAGTTTAATATTTGGTTTTGTCAGGTGAGTAGGAGAAACTCTGGTATACCATGAGTTTTCAATATATGGCCACTGCTTTAAACTCTGCTGTCAAAGCAATATGGTAGACCCAAGCCTAGAAAATGGTCCTGGTTCTGTTACCAACTCATTTTGTGTTCAGCCTCAGTTTCCTTGGTTGTAAAGCAATCATATTAAATTAGTCACCCCCAACCTCCCCGTGGGATGCCTCAAATTACAAAGGCTAAGACACCCAGGCTCTGCACTGCTCTTCCCCCATGTTCAGAATTCACATCTTCATTTTTCAGAGAAAAGATTTCCATTGATTGAAAGAAAATGCAATGGAAAACATGTGGAGCTGTGCATGGTGGTGCACACCTTTAATCCCAGCACTCAGGAGGCAGAGGAAGGTGGATCTCAGTGAGTTCAAGGCCAGCCTTGTTTAAATACCATTTTCCTTTGTGTGTGGGAATGAACTCTCCATATGTAGTACTTGAAAGGCTCAAGTAGCCAGGCAAACAACAAAATGAGGAAAACAGGTGATGGTTGAAGAGACTGGTGGGGGAGGTATGCCTGCTAAAAAGACAGGAGCTTCTGTTCCACCCCAGTTTAGAGTTTTTGAAAAGGAATATTTATGCTATGCCTTTAGTTTCCCAACACTTACCTTTTGTCTCTGTCTAACTCACCCTTTATATGTGAACTTTATATGTTGGCCATTAATTAAAACACAGGCCAAACAAAAATGCCCAAAGCCATCTAGTTTGAAATCTATACACACACACACACACACACACACACACACACACACACACACACACACATACTGTGCATATGTGTGTGTGTGTGTGTGTGTGTGTGAGAGAGAGAGAGAGAGAGAGAGAGAGAGAGAGAGAGAGAGAGAGAGAGATTCATATTTGTTGAGTATCTATGTCTAGAAACTAGGTAAACCTTTTGTACTAACCAAAGTATTTGGTTTTCACAATGATTCTATGAATTACTTCTACTACTACCATTTGGAGGTAGAAAATTTGGGTTAAGTGATTTGGTCAGTAAGTAAAAGCTTCTACAGATAGTCAATCCTATGTTTAAAAAACGTCTCCTTGCTGGAGTTCTAACCACATACACAGTTGACTGCTGGGCATGCAATGTGAATAAATGGCACATGGGCTGCTGTATGGCAGAAGCTGCTGAGTCATATGGAGACAGCTGTATGATACCAGTTCAGTGCATACATGTGCGTGATAGGATAAAATACTGAGTACTGTGTACTTTTATACTTTATGATTTTTTAATAAAGCTCAGTTAGATCATTGTCATTTTTTAAAAAGAAATTTTAGTCTTTCTCTTTGCTGCAAGCAAACCAGACTCACTGAGCTTTGGATCTAGTACCATCTGTGTCCAAGGGCAAATACCCCTTCTCCTTGCCATCTATAAGCCCCACTCATGGAAAGGCTCCAAGTCTTGAGTGATGATCACTTCCTCTGGGCTAGAGTATGAAGAGGAAAGTAAATCTAGGGGGGGCTAGAAAAGGGAAATCATTTGAAATGTAAATAAATTATATCAATTAAAAAAAAATAAAGAAAAAAAAAAGAAAGTAAATCTAGCAGGAGTGGTAAATCCCCACATACATCGATAAGTACTTGAGGTCAGAGACTGCATCTTTTATAGTTTGTCTACATACCAAAGTCATTAATATGAAGAGTCATCTTAGCAGTAGTGGTTGTAGTAGCGAAAATAATACAAAGAAGTTAGTCTCAGTCTGTGCTTTGCTATCCGCTTTCATGATGCCTAGGACTCAGGGATGTGTCTTTTGAGAAAGTAATGTGAAATCATCCCTCTCATGCTCCTCCTTTATTTTTGCTTTTTTCACCTAACCCTCATAAAATGTGTTTCAACCTTCACAACTCTTGCCTATAGGAATAAAACTATAAGATATTAGGAAGAAAAATAAAAATACTGTGGGGGAGAAAACCCTGTATGTTTATCTGTTTAGGTTGTTTCCCAGGGGCTTTTTAGGATACTTCAACACTATAACTTTTGTTTTTCCTTCTCTGAAAAAAAAATATTTTCACTGTATATATTCATTGTGCATATACGCACATTTTATACATGTATCTGCTATTCATTGAGCCTGTCCTCCACTGCACTCCCCCCTCACTTTCCCCTTTCTAGCTTATCCACTTGATGTGGGGTGGGAGAAGGAAAGAGCCAGTGACCCCGACAGTATTCTTCTTGACAGTCCATACCCATCACGTGAGTGGAAAGTACCAAAAAACCCATTTTCAGAACTGTATCTAGAGTCTCTGGCTCCTGAAGAAAACCAGTGTGGTTCTGATGTGGGACGGGAAGAGTGGTTTGCATTGGCACCGGCCCTGCGGGTGCTTTGGGGCTGGAGCACACACAGCTGTGGGTTACAGATGCTTGCTCTTCACTATTAATGTGGCCAGCATGTGAAACCATGGCACCGCAATACTACACAGAGGTCCACGCCTCTGATAGTTTGAGAAATAACTCCCAGCTGAAGGAATTTTTTCTTTGAAGGGCTGGAATACATTCCAGAACAGAAGGTCCTCTTCCAGAAATGGTAGAATTAACCACTGATTAATTCTAGTCTAGTGATGTTGGACTGGGCATTGGGGACTGCATCACATGTATCTAAGGGCTTGGCAGCTTTAACCAAAAATACAAGGGGAGGAAAAAAGAAATGAAAAAATAAATTAAAGTTCCTTTAAATCTTTGGTTAATAACTTCTGCATTCCTTACTGCGTGTATATCACAGACCTTGTTGTATACACTCTCAAGGCATTGCATAGTTTCTTTGAAATCACAACTGCAAAGCATTAGTAGGAGCTGTCATCTGAGTTGAGGTATGATAGACATGTTTCTACCAATTATTATTTCCCTGAGGATGGGGGAATCAGAGGCCTGTATATACAAACAGAAGAAATGTGTATGGTGTTGGGTATCGCTTAAAGTTCAGTAACAAAAATTATCTTCTAGACAGGAATTTCTTCTCTCTCTCTCTCTCTCTCTCTCTCTCTCTCTCTCTCTCTCTCAAGGTATGTGCTCCCTTCTAATGGTATACTTGAGAGAGGGTCTTCCATCTGCCATTGTTAGTGAGAATGTTTTCTCATCCAGGTTACAATTTCCATTGAAATAGTTGCATACAAGTATTCAGAAGTTAGTTTATTGACTCTTATTGCACTTCGGGGTATCTAATAAATAATTTATTAGCTTGATGGATATGTGGCTACCTAACTATGGAGCATGAAATATGTACTGTTTCTCTAATACACTGTAGGGAGACCTGTTTATAAAGTATTTAGTATTGGTTTTATAATGCACTGTTGACAACAGGAGACCACGAAGTTCAAAGATCAATCTCATTTTGACCCACAGTATTAATGCTACTTTATAAAGCTATATGACAGGTCACTTAGACAGCGGTCCTTACAGAAAGGACTCTGTTAGGAAGGCTGGTTGTAGTGGCTGCCAGCACAGCAGATAAATGTCTTTGTCCATGTCCCTGAGATATTTGTTCAGTGGCTGTTGATACTGGCCATGTGATGGAACTCATCTTTTCCCTGGTCTCTAGAGGGATTCTGGACTAAAAGTGCTGAGGTCTCCTAATGCAATCCTCACTAATTGGGTAGAGAGTTGATGTGACTTTGGATCACATGGGCCTGGAGGTAGGAGTCAGCAGTAAGGGATGGGGGGCTTACCACCTCAGCTTTGTCTCATGTCTGCTAATGAAGCAATATTCTTAGACATCTCCTCTCTCCTTAATTCAAATCATATATGTGATATAGTTCAAAATATTTCCAGTTTTTATTTGCTTTGGGGAATTTCTTTAGCCAGGAGTAAACTTGCAGCCATTTTTTTTAAATGCTCTGTATATATTTAGAATTGGGTTTATGAATAAATAAAGATCAAATAATTTGGTCTAAAATGTATTCTTGGCCTTTTAATTCTTTTACATGAACTCATCAGTGTGGGAATGTATGTGATCACTATAGTTCCCAAAGTTCTGTTTCTTTCCTGGGCTATATGTTCTGGAGCAAGGCATTACTGTCTGCATTCAGAACCCTTTATTGGTTTTCAGTATTTCAGATTTCAGTGTCAGTATTTCCAACTCCTAACTACACTGCCTTTAAAAAAAGTTCTTTAAATTTTAAAAGATAAATAAATCTTAGAGAGAGAGAGAAAAAACGAATGCACCTATGTACATACGTATGTATGTATGTATGTATGTATGTATGCACCTGATTATCAAATCCCCTGGAGCTATAGTTACAGCAGGTGTGAGCCATCTCAGGTAGGTACTGGGAACTAAACTTGGATCCCATGTAAAAAAAAATTGTACATGTTCTTAACTACTAAGCCCAATGCGTTGTCTTAAAGCCAACATTGTCTTGACTGGGAGGAGACTTCCTAAGTACTTTCAGGGGCAGCCCTCTCTGCAGTTGACCTGTCTTCTGATCACCACTCATGGATTCTGACCTTCATTGTGCCTTTTTAAGTAGACTGTTCCTTTTCTCTTCTCCAGTTGTTCTCTAGTTTGTGCTCTTAACTGGAGTTGTAATATCTGTGTTTCTTTTTAAAAACATTAAGTGTATTTATTATTGTTTTAAGTAAAATATAATTACATCATTTCTCTCCATTCCCTTTCCTTCCTCTAACAACTTCCATGGCCCACCCTTGCTCCTTCTCAAGTTTCTGGCCTCATCTTCTTTAATTGTTACAATATGGCAGGGCCTGAACAAGGACAATGAGGGGGGAAAAGTGGAAGAGGGAAATCCCGTGGGACCCCAACCTCAGATAAGAACTACAGGCAACTAAGGGATGCTGAGAGAGGTTGTCTTCCCTATGGAAGATGCCCTCTCATTGGTTATTCAATGCCAAGTGTCTGGTCCTCAAAGCATGTATATGCAAGCAACTGAGTAGACTGAGTAGGTCCTATTTACACACACACACACACACACACACACACACACATCAATTCCTGAATTTCTTTGTTTTTGTTGGGTTGAGACAGGGTTTCTCTGGGTAGCCATGGCTGTCTAGAACTCACTCTGTAGACCAGGCTAGCTTCAAATTCAGAGATCTACTTGCCTCTGCCTCCTGAGTGCTGGGGTTAAAGGGGTATTCATCACTGCCTGGCCTTAATGCCTGAATTTCTTACCAGGGAAAAATTTCTATATCATTCCTTTGTGTCTGAGGGATTTTTTTCCTCTCTTCAGAGAACCTTTTCATTTGTGTTCTTACCACATTCTCTCCTAGGACCCTTTATATCATTTTCCCTCTGGCTTAGATCTTCAATATCCTCTTAACTGTCTTGGTACCCTTCACTCACTCTAGATTTTTCTTTTTAAACCTCCCATAGTGGAAAACAAGCTGTCTGTTCCTAGGGACACTTCTTTAAACCCTGCTAGCTTTTCAAGCCCCAAGGTTATTTTACTGTTCCTGCCCCAAATTACACATTCCTTTGCTCCTCAGACTGAGCTAAACTGTATTCTGCTTTCTCTAGAAAGTGCTGCCAGCCAGATCCCTAGTGTCACACTGGCTCTTGTGATCCACATGTTTAATCGTGTGTATGTGTCTGCATCTTGGGAGGGGGGCTTGTGTGTGCACATACATTCAAGTGCCTACAGAGGCTGGAAGAGGACATTGGATCACCTGGAGTTGGAATTAACAAGATTACAGGCAGATGTGAGCCACCCAACATGAAAACTAACTTGGGCTCTCCACAAGAGCAGCGTGCTCTTAACCAGTGAGCTATCTGTCCCATGTCCTTACACATGTCCTGTCTGTCATTCCTAGGGCTTTAATTTCATTCCCACGGTGTCTTTTGTGTTTTGCTTTTTTTTTCATCAGTCTTATCTGCTTATTTTACCTGTTTATTATAATAGTTCCCTGATTGATCTCTTAGCTTCCTTTTAGTTATGTTTTAATGTGTTGTCATAGATGTACTTTCTTTAAAAATATTAATATTTGCCCTGTGTTGAGGTTGTCTTTTTGTAGAGTTGGTTGATGACTTTGTGGATAACAGAATAGCAACTGAGTGGACTGTGGGACTCTTACCCATAGTTCCATTACCCACGCATCTTCCCATTTATTACTGCTTTATCCATCATCCTCCCTGCGCCCTAGTGAAACTAGATCACTTCTCTAGAGGAATATTGGTGGTTTCTCAGGGCCTAGAACAAAGGCAGCCTTTGCTTAGATGCTTCTTTCACATATCAGTGGGAAGGCATCCTTCCCTAAATCATAAGGATCTACTGTGCTTGCCTTAACACTATCTCTATTTATGTTAGGTCGTTTTAGCGCATGGCTTTTATTCTGTAGTAGATTATAAACCTGTGAGCAGGGATCATGTCTTATTTTGGTGTCCCCACAACTTCCTGTACTTGGTATGTGAAGCTTGATAAATAGTTCTTCCACAGTGAGTAAAAAGTTTTATAATGATTTTCTTGATGATTAGTAGAAGAAAATGGAGTAAGTTGGGGTATTGACTGGAGTGTGGCTCAGTGGTAGAACTTGTGTTTGGCAGCCCCGGTGTCAGATACCCACATGACTGTCCAGTTCCTCCTTAAAGAAAGAATCTTAAGTGCATTGCTGGTTTGGCTTCTTAGCACACAGGCTTGCACTCAAGAAGCCCTGAGTGGCTCCCCTGTCCTGTCACCCCTCAGTGAGCTATTCTGTTATTCCTCATTGTTGTTTTCTTATGGTTCATATATTTAGCTGTTGGTTGCTATACACCTTAGTAATTAACTCTTTTTACAAGTGTTTGAGTGGTCAGAGGAGTATATTATATCTGTAGTTTTTAAGATAAAGTATCTTGATGCAACCAGGATTTCTGTAAAATACTGCCTGCAGACTATATAAAATTTCCTCTTCTAATCTCTCAACAGGCACATTTTGTGCCCTCCCCGCCTCCAAATTGCCTCAGTTACAAATCGGAAGGCAGGCTTGGTGACCAGGACTGGCAAGCACATTTTAAAGTCCCATGCTGTGGAGTTGATCCATCTCAACTTGAGGTATGTTGTTCTTTCTTATTTAAGTCACTTAAATATGCTCACATTCTCTGACTGTCCTATTGAGGTTTGTTCCCACATAATTATTCTTTGTTCCACCCTCTTACTGTCTTTCACACTCCTGTGCACGCTAGGAAATGAATGTGTTTACTTGCTTCTCAACAGTTTTTAACCTCTGAAGATACTGAATGAAATAGAATTTTGTGGCAATAATTCGAATGATTTTGATTGTGATAAAGTGTCTTCTTTTATTTCATCCCCTTTTTCCCCTTTTCATTTTTTACACATAGTTCTAGGGAAGATTTATTCTAATTGTCACTATTTTTAAAATGGATGTGTTAGGGTAGTAATCTTTGAGAATTGAAATGTAACACATATGTAACACACACACAGACACACACACACACATGTAGCCGCCCGCAGCCACATGTAAACCGGGTTACCTGTTGAGAGAATTTTGGGGCCATAGGGAAGAGGGGCGAAAAGAACGTGCGGCCAAGTCAATGTTCACTGATCAAAGCCGTAAACTTTAATGGCGCCGGACCTTTTAACAGTTTGGGCAAATCCTTCCCCCCAGACTCCAGGCTGAGTTCCGGTGGAAGTTGTCTAGCTTCTCTTGGAGGTCTTCGTCTTGACTGCTCCGGAAGCTGGGTGGGTCACTTGCTTAATTCAGGAATCCCTATACCTGGAGGAACAATGAACTTAACCTTTACTACGAGCGCTCCACCCTAGGTGGAGCAGGATCCTGGCTAACTGGGAGAAGTTAACCTTGACCAAAGTCAAACTCTGACCAAGTGCAAGACTGCCCCAATATGGCTCTGTACACACACAGACACACACATACACATGCAGACTAATGAGTTTCCCTAAGATGATCATAACCAGGACATCAGCTGATGGACAGACAGTGCAGTTGTGTGTGAAAAGCTTCCTGCCTGCTTGCGTCCAGCCGAGGCCCTACACCAAAGGCCCCCACTCTCCTATTTAAGTTTTTTTAATTTGAAAAACAATCCAGAAATCATACAAATTTTCTTTGCATCAATGTTTTTCACTTAAATGTATGTTTGTGTGGGCATATGCATGATTTTGTGTGTAAGCATGTTTTTGTGTCTAAGTAGTTTGTAAGGGCTTGTGTATGTTTGTGTATGTATGCATGTATGTATATGTGTGTATGTTCTTGTATATGTGTTTGTTAGTATGTGTGCATGTGTTTGTGCATGTATGTGTGCGTTTGTGTGTATTTATGTATGTATGTGTGTGTGTTTGTGAGTACTTGTATATGTGTTTGTATGTATGTATGTATGTGTGTGTTTGTGTGTGTTTGTGTGTATTGAGCCTTGTAACAGGGTTTTCTTGTGCAGAAGTGAATCTCAATCTTCCTTCTTGACAGTAATTTAAACTATTACTGTGACATTTTTACTAGAGCTGCCAGCATCTCAGGCTACAGTTTTTAGAAGGAAGTAAATAAAAGCATTAATATTATCTTTACAATCCCACAACTTTCGTGGTCATATGAAAGTAATTCCCCAGTGCACTTCCATGCCCCAGCCTGTTGGATTTTTGTCTTTTGCTTTTGCTTTTTATTTTTATCCTCATAGTCATTTAAGGAAAGATACCACTGATTCTTTCAGAAGATTTTTCTCACAGGACATCAACTGAAGCTTGTGATAGTAAGACAGCTTTTGTCACTGCTTGTACACACAAAAAAATTAAAGTCACTTTTTTACTTTTTAGATCAAAACAAAATAGGAAAATGTTTGATCTTTTGTAGGCATAAGATTTGTACTGACTGAAGATGCTTTTTTGAAATGTGAATCTTGATTCCAAGGGATTCTCATTTCCTTAGCATTTTGTAAGCTACCTGATCTACTGTACCTAACCACATCTGTCCATTTTCTGATCTTTTGCATCCATGGATTATAGCCTTTTAACATTTCCTGGAAGTGCATTCCGGCGCTCAGCCCTGACTAGGGTGTCAGACACAGCATCTCAGGCAAGTTAGACAAGTGCCAATTGGAGCATTTTCTCCTTTTCAGTAAAGCGTTTAGGTAATATTTTCCTAAGGGGAATGTTAATGTCACTCTCTGAAGTAGCTCGAACCTTGTTTAAGGGGCTTGTGTTCCTTTTCTGGTCACATAAAGATATTTTTACTGCATAAGGTTTTCTCTGTCAGTATTGGTCACCATTTTCTTCTCTCAGTGCATAGCAGCTGTTATATATGTCTCGTGCACTGATGTGATTGGTGTTCCTGTGAGTTCACATCTGAGTATTTAGTATGTCTATAATGGTTTGGCAGAAAGCTGACTATAAATGAAGGTATGGGTACTCTTACTTAAAAATTGAACAATGGTCTTATTCCTCAGAATCTTTGGGCTGTTTTGGCTGAAGCTACTATATGTTGAAATGTCCAACTAGGTTGTCAAAGCCATCTGGCATTTATATATAGTTATATATGAATATTATAAATATGAAGGAACAAGTGAATTCTAACACAGACTCTTGGAGGAGAAGGATTGAGATGCCAATCAAAGATGATAACATGAATTTAGATTTTTCTTCTCCTTTTCATAAAGACCCTTTAAGCTAATTTTAAATTAGCTAATTCATGGACTCTAAACCTAAATTCTTACCATAAAGATTTTAATAGAAAGAGTATAGACTGTGTAGTTTAGATCGTTTACATATGACACTTGGTTACATTTAGTTGTTGGCGTGCATGAATCATATATCTTTTTGAGGATAGGATCTCACTCCTATCTGCTTTGAAACTCACTATAGAGATCAAAGTGGCCTGGGATTCACAGAGGTCTGCCTGCCTCTGCCTCCCAAGGGCTGGGATTAAAATCTGAACCACCATGTACCCCCATGTACCCCCTGCCATGCGTCATCCTTTTAACCTGAATTAAAGACTGCTACATACATGTCAGTCTGCTACTTACAGCTCAGTCACCGAATAAACTGAAACAAGAAAAACAATTGCTAAATAAGAAAAATTTTCCTGGTTCCTTAAAATTTAAACATGAGGACCCATGATTACCAGATGTTACTGTTTGGGAACATTGGCAATCGAGACACAGTTGTCCATCTCTTACAGAGATCGAAATGGAAAGAAAGAAATTGGAAATCAGTTGGCAAGCAAAGATTTAGGTGTAACTATTAGGTGAATCTTAATTGTAACAATGAGTATCTTTACATTAAGGAAGATAATTCATAGAGGCAGGCAGATCTCTGTGAGTTCGAGTTGAGGCCAGGCTGAGCTACATAGTAAGTTCCAGGACAGTCAGAGCTATGTGGAAAAAACCCTGTCTCAAAAACAAAACGATACAAAGCACAAACAAAAACACCTGTAACAACCAAACAAAACCGAAAAGATAATTCAGATCTTGATCTTTTATTTATCATTTTTTATTTTATGATCTTTTTTGGTTATTTTACTTATTTACATTTCAAATGAACAACATTATCAACCAAGCAGCTCTTGATCTTAAGAAGTACTTTTAAATGTCATTTCTTCTTTTCTCCACAGAGTGCACATAGATGTGCCTGTGTACTCATTATGTTTGGGTTTATATGTGTTAAGGGAAACAAATATTCTACTGTCCTCTCATCAAATTGTATAAACATAGATAACTATACAATTATAAAGCAAACAAAAAAGTGGAAATTAAAATTTAAAATTGAAATTATTATTTAAAATTTAAAATTGAAATTATTATTAGCTTTACTTTTTCCTATTCTTTATATTGAACCAAATTTGTTCCTCCTTAACTTTGTGTCTGAAAAGAAATGGCACAATAAAGTAGGGGTGTCAGGCTTCACAAGGGGAAAGGGTGGCAGGCTTCACTAGGGGAAAGGGTGGCTGTCAACCTTCTTCCTTAGGAGTATGGAAGTGAGGGAAATATCTGTTCAGAGGAGTTTTCCTTCATTAGTTCTTTCTCCTTTTTTTCCCACTTAACACATCTGTTAGCATTCCACACAGACCAACAGATGTTGCAAAGCAAGTCCTACACTTCGTTCTCAAGAAAAATGACATTTCCTCAGTTGCCTGCCCCACCTCTGTGACTGAGACCAGCCTGCTGCTCCTGCATAATTTGCATATATTAAGTTATGTGCCTTAATGCATTAGGAACCTGAGCTTCAGCATTCCTTTATATGTTAAGGTCGCATGTCATTAGTGACTAGTTTACAGGCTGCCTTAGAGTTCTGAGAAGGAAAGAGATTTGAGGATGGCAACCTGATTCTGTACACTGAGAGTGGATAGCCAGTTAGCAATATTTTTTCTATAAAATAGATGAGTTACAGAAAGCTCGAGCTGTCCCACCACGAGGAAGTGCTGATTGTCATGCGATGTGAAGCATCATTTTTATTATTTTGGCAAGAACAGGGACAGTTTTGTCTTGACAAGCCATTAGATGAATACCAGCGTGTGTCACATGAAAAACCACTGATCTTTAACCCAGGTCTATACTTAACCAAGCTTTGGAAGTAAATTGTGACTGAAGGAAGAGCAAAGGCCAGTACACTGTCATTACAGATTACAGAGTCTGCTAACAGCGGGAGAACTGAGCCCAGGGAGCCACAGGTGCGGTTCTGTAAGCTGTCAGTAGTCCTGCGGATGCTTCTTAAACTGTGTGCACAAGCCATACATTTATTTTATATTTGTTCAGGATTTACGTTGTAGCCCTAGCTAGGGAGGAAAAAAAAACTGAAAAAAGAGAGAGAGAGAGAGAGGGGGGGGAGGGAGGGAGAGAGAGAGAGAGAGAAAGAAAGAAAGCCTTCAAGTGCTTTCTTAGTGCAGGGCCTGAGTTTCTTAGCACAGAACCACGACCTTTATATAGCTTCTATGTTCCCAGTCACAGAATGACATTAAGAAAGCCCTGTGTTTTGAAGAAATTAAATCCAGTGAAGAAAAGTAAAGTTGGGTATGGTGGAGCACACCCTTAATCCTAGCACTGGAGAGGCAGAGGCAGGCAGATCTCTCGAAATCAACCTGGTCAATAAAGTGAGTTCCAGGCCAGCCAGGGCTACATGATGATACTCTGTCTTTAAAAAAAATAATTGTAATATATATAAAGAAATGATGGGTTATATTCTCATAAACAAACAAACAAACAAACAAAAAGCAACACAATAAATAAACTAGTTTATTTCAAAAGTATATGCAAAAGAGCATTCTTTGGCCTGTCAGTAGTCAGTAACTGTGACTAACTTTTCCATCACTGTGTAATTTTTGAGAAAATAAAAGAAAAGACCCAAATTCACCTCACTACAAAATATTAAAAAGATAGTAACATTCTAAGCAATCACTTGTGGGAATTACTGCTTACAGAGCGAACAGGAAAGAACACACTGCCTTCCTCTGTTGGTGGGATTGCACTGCACCTCTCTGTAGTCTTGTTATCCTACACTAACTGAAATGCAAATTCTTTGTAACTAATTGGATCTCATTGAGGGTACATGCACAGTGTGTAGTTATGTGCAAAAAGGTTTTTAAAAGTATGAATTTCCTGTAATTACAACTTTTAATTACTATCCAAAGTGTGCAGTTAGTGCAGGGTTAGTATATATGCTTAACTTTAAAAAATATTATTAGAAGCATGACTGGTGAAATGTTTGATAAATACCAGATAAAAACAAATGTGTAATTGTAGCATCTGTAAATTGAATTTAAACTATTTTTTAAAATTAACATTTAGGATTTAGAATTTGAAGCCAGTTGAGTATACTGATGGCATGTTAATAGTACAGGTTTTTTTTAAAATAAATAAATAAATAAATAAGTAAAAACATTGTAAGTGTTAAAACATCATTAGTTATTTCCAGAGCTGCTTACCTTGTCCACTCTCCTGGTCTTATGTTACTGTTGTAAAAGTATTTCAGAGTTGTGTGTGTGTGTGTGTGTGTGTGTGTGTGTGTGTGTGTGTGTGTGTTACTGCTGTGTGTTATGAAGAAGAGTTAGTTACTCCTAGTTCTACAGTTTCTTCAGGACCTTGAGAGCTCCTTGGTGGACCTCTCATTGTACACAGCCTAACTCTCAGTCTCAGGGACTGTGAGGAGCGTCACGTGACCTTTCAGATTTGTGATCCTCTAATCTGAAGTACACGACTTTGAATCAGGAAGAAAGCAATAATTGTGAAAACGATGTTTATCCCCATGGCCTAGTTGTAAATAACTCGGATACAAAGGATTTCAGAGGGTTATTCTGTAATCTACAGAATGTTGAGCCAATGGAAAGCCTCAGGAGATGTCTTGGTGCCTTGGTTTTGTTGTTAGTCATGGACCTGAGTCTCTAAAAAACAATTCAAGTCTCTTACTGGCTAGAAAAGCATCAAGGTTCTACATTTCCCTATGGAAATGGATGGCAAGTTCACATAACATATTTTGGGACTTTCTATAGGAGTCAGAATTTTATGTTCTAAAATTTATTAAAAATGGTTTTAAACATAATAAACAAAACATAAACATTCAAGGTTTGTACTTTAGCATGTTTATATATAGTTAACTCTTTGGACTGGTGTCTGTTGTTATAATGAAGCTTTTACTTTTTTTTTTAACTGATTTTAGGAATTAACTAAAATTTTGTTTGACAAAATCCATCTAGGAGGTACAGTACTGTGTAATTGTTGTGATTTTTCTTGTGAATCTTACGAGGCTATCCTGATGTTTTTTTTTTTAAAGATTTATTTATTTATTATATGTAAGTACACTGTATCTGTCTTCAGACTCCCCAGAGGAGGGCATCAGATCTCATTAAGGATGGTTGTGAGCCACCATGTGGTTGCTGGGATTTGAACTCTGGACCTTTGAAAGAACACTCAGTGCTCTTAACTGCTGAGCCATCTCTCCAGCCCTATCCTGATGTTTTTAAGGCGTGGCTACGGCAGGAATATTTAGGTAATAGTTTTGCTGCAGACTTGTTTGGTTAGACCTTGCAGTCTGAGAGAGACCGGTTTGCATACTCTGGGTAGCATTTTGTCAGAGGACTGTGGCTGGGCATAGCAGATTTGGATGTATTAGCTAGTCAACCTGATAACCCTGTACAGACTGTATTGATTTTCTAGGAGAGAGTTTATGAACTAAATAAACTTGGGGTTGGTGTCTTAATAAACTGCTTCTCTCAGTCTGTCACATTTAGTTATGGAGCTATGCAGTTTAGGGGGGAAAAGGGCTAATTCAGTTACAGATTGTTCACAGCAGGGTCTCCAAATTAGCCCTTTGTTTTGTAATGCCACCTTGCTTGGGCTCGCATTGAGCACATTTCTCAGTTTTGCCCTAATGAGTTGCAACACTGATAATGTGGCCGATGATCTTTCATTGATTTCACTATCACTTGCTTGTCTGGTAATTGATCCGTTGCTGAGCCTCTAGTTAATTATATCGGCTTTGACATGGCCCGATCCCTGGGGAATTTCAAGTCTTGTAGAATAACAGTTTTAATAAAAGAGTCTATTACTCCAGGTGCTTGCTGCTGCATGAAAATTGATTTTTGTCTTGTGGTGTGGTGTGGTATGGTGTGTGTGTGTGTGTGTGTGTTCGTTCATTCATGCCCGCATGTGTGGGGGTTAGGGGAAATACCTGGGAAAGAAGAGGATCTCAGAACTGAGAAAAAGGGGTGGGGCTGGAAAAATAGGAAGAGGGAGTGAGGGAGAGTGGGGAAGGAGGGGGAAGGACTAGGAGAGAGGGAGAGGAAGCAGAAGAGGCCAGAGAGAACATGCAGGCAGAGGATACAACAGTGCTTGAGGGGAGAGAGGAGGAAGCTTGCTGTTGACAGTGTCCTTAAGCCTCCCATAAATAACAGCCATTAGTGGGAAGGTCAGGAGCTGAGCAGGCAGCTTGACTGAGGCACTGAGTGCCACTTCAGAAATCAAGAGGCTAGCAAATTTTAGAGGGAGTTAAGTGGGTAATAGTAAAGGTACAGTCACCGTTGACAATTGACTCATAGGGGCTTTTCCCGCCCTCCCCCTCGAAAGAATATTTTTATTGACCACAGGTAGACTTAATATATTTTAAGGCAACAATTCTTTGGGTTCTTGTTTGTCTCCTTTCAGATATTGAATTGGCTTCTTTTGAGACTTTTTTGTGCTTAATGGTGGTGAACTGGAGGGAAGTTTAACAGAAAAGCTTTCAGGAGATGTCAGTTCTAGAAGGGAAGGCACATTTGTGTCAACATAGCGTACGGTTGCTCATCTTTTCTCATTGTCCACTAATGACACAGGCTGCCATCGAAACGCTTTTCTGTTTCTTCTGTTGTTTCTGAGAGGAAGGTTTATTGTTATTCTTTCATTAAGAAGGAGCGAACAGAGTGCTACATTTGTCCTCAGTATTTGTAAGTGGCTGAAGATTAATGTTCCTTACATTTTAAGTTTAGGAAGGATGGCTTTTTCCTGCTGACTACTTTTATGAGATGGCATGAATTTAGCTTTCCATTTTGAAGTTACAGTGTTTATGTACAGTGGATTTTGTTCAGTTCTGCTTTTTCCATAAATAAGGGAGATAAATACTATCTAACAAATGGTTGTTTTGTTTTAAAACTGGTTTAATTAAAAATATGACCCGCTATCAGGGTTATATTTCATCAGGCAGGGAAACATTATAGAATTTTCCATAGAGGTCCTAAATGAAAAATGGCATTTTTATATGCATTACTTTTTGCCTGAAATAGGACAGGTTTCTTTTTTTCTTCATCTTTTGCCCTTTTTTTTATGATTTAAAAGGTTGATGTAGATGTCTTACCTGAGAACTTTAACAAAGGATTTTATTCTGCATGTGAGCTTTAAGAAAAGGTATTCATTTTTCTTCTCTTCCTTCAGTGTCTCTTTACTTAACCTTCCATTTGGTAATTAATGGCCTGAGGTGCTGGGTATTAAGTGATATATATTTATTTTTGCATATGTTTAGTGTACATCTTCCATGTTTAACTGGTAGCTTTGCTTGTTCACCCTTTATAATATAAGGTCAAATCTCTGTATATTATTTTCCCTATGAGTTTATATGTGGTTATAAATAGCCCCAGCATTACGGTGTGACTTGTGGCAGCTAATATTTAAAAAGCCACTAAGCAAACTTTATGTTCTCCTCCAGATGAATCTTTACTTGCTTCCAGTTTAATTAAAAATATTTAAGTGTCATAGTTTTGCAAGTGTTAAAGAAAGGACTGGTGCTGGATATAACATGTTACAGCAGAAAGCATTGTTGGCGAAAATTCCCAGGGAGGAGCCCTGGCTTTCCCTGGCCTTGTGGGTGGTGATCGTGGCAGTACGTGGAGTATGCACCAGTGTGTGTGTCTATCTGTGTATCTGGAGGGGGGTTAGTACAGTGTCATTTGGTGCCTGACAGTGGAACAGTGCAGTTGACTCCTAGCTCTGCTGTCCAATGACATGCAGTGGCTGAGGGTTTGAAGCTGATGGTTGGGTCTCCAGTGCTGCCTGCGCACCTGACAGGCAGCTGTGAAACTGAGCAGAGGCAAGCTAGGGGAGTCACAATCTATGCATAAATGATAGGGATATCTGTGCAGAAGGTGCGAAGGAAGCTCTGACCCCCCCTCCCCCAGATCTCCCCCTTCCCGAATGAAATGCACAGTTCAGCCAGCTTCTTACCTACACTGTACTCCTGCTACTGGCTGCCAAGAAGCTCAAAAAATCCACCTTCACTTTTCAGTCAGAAGAGGCAGAAGTGGATGTGAGAGAAAGAGACACACAGAGAGACAGAGAGCCAAAGAGGGCAAGAGACTTGACTTTAAGAGACTCCTGTACTGACAACTCCATGCAGTTCGGAACCAGAACGACTGAGGCTGGACCAGGGTTCATGGGGACATGGCAAAATGCTGATACTAACCTCTTATTCAGAATGTCCCAACAGGTAAGTTACTTTTTCTTTCTTTTTTTTTTTAAAAGAAACCTCGAGTTGTTATGTGCCCTTTTCTTCCTGCTACTTTTATTTCTAAATGTTTTTGAAATTAAAAAAAAATATATATATATATATATATTGTCATTTCTGTGTTACTGGAATGTGCAGTGTTACTTCATGGCTTCCCCAAGGGCTCTTTAAGGAAAAGGGGGGAAAGGACATCGAAGTTAGAGAAAGCAAAGGCATTTGTTGCAAAGTTTCACCGTGTGCAGCCTGAGCCCTGCCTTAATTTATTTCTTTGTTTCCCGCGAAAAAGAGAAAAGGCCACTCAACAAATGTGTCTTTCTGACTGTGAAAGACTTGGTCAAAGTGTCTGCTGTCTCGAAGTAGGTCTTGCAACTGAACAGTCATAAAGCGCAGCGGGTTTGACTTCTGGTGTCTGGAGCAGCTGGACTCAGACCCGAGCGAGGCTGTGCAGGCTTCCCTGCTGGCCGGGTCAAGCCGAAGGGCGACAGGCTGCACTCAGGCTTGCTCTCTCGGCCTCCGTTTCGGCTCTCGGTGGCTCGGTGCCTTCACTCTCCCCCGTGCTCCCCTGACCCTGGTGCAGCCAGCTCGGCTTGTCACCTGCCCGCCGCCTGCTGCCCACCGCCCGCCGCCCGGCATGGTGCACTCACACTGGGCGCGGCCCCTGCTTTCTCCCAGAGCCCCTTCTCGCTCAGCTGCCGCCGGCAGCTCGGCTGCTGCCCTGCAGGGAGAGCTGCCTGGAGAGCGCCAGGGCAGCAGCGGAAGGATCATTAATCACCCACAGCGCTCGGTGATTTGCGCCCTGCGTGCCCGGCTCCTCTTGCACAATTGCAGGCTCTCAGGCTCCGCGGGGGAGCGAGGGTTAAGTGGAGGCAAAGGGGAAACAACCCAGAAACTTTCCTCTTTTCAGAAGCCTACCCTAAACCCATACAAAGCAAGAGTTAGTTTATCTTCCATGCCCCACTTTAAAATTTAGATATCACCAATCCGGGTTTTCCTTGAGTTGTGTGTATGTACATGCATGCTGTGAAAGGTTAGATTGCTTTAGGTTTTTCCCTCTAGTGAAAAAAGAGTTAATAAAACAGATAGAGATAATGATCAATTGATAAATGGCTATTGAACCACATAGATGTGTTAGATTGCTGCTTTGGCAAGAGCCCATTTCCAAGTAGATTTGCATCTAAGGAGACTTTAAGTGATGCAAAACATTTAGGACTAAAAGAAATAAAAGCAAATTACATAAAAATAGGTCAGAATTAGGAAAATAATTTAAATTCCTCATAGAGAAACTTGTATGACCAGCTCACTGTGGTGTTTTCTGTGTGTTTGCTTGTGTACCTGTATGAATGTATGTGGACTGTGAGCCTTGGTGCCTGTGAGAATAGACACAGGGAAGGCCTTTATGCTTGATGAACAGATTATGACACAGAACACTATGACAAAGGATGAAAATCACAAACTTAAAAAGTATTGTAAATCAACCATTTAGCTGTAGTTTGTTATTATTTTGTTTTTTTTTGTGTGGTTGTTGTTGTTTTGGTGTTGTTAGTGATGCTTAGCTTCCCATTTACTTTCAGAGTTACTAAATGTTTACCTTTTGTGCATTTTGGAAGTCATCTAAGAAGAGTATATGTTTACATGTGTAGATGTACTTTTCTTTCTCTTTCAAGATGCCATTTCAGAGTGTGTAGTCTTAAATTCAAAATCTGCCTAAATATGCACTGTGCTGTGCATGCCTAATGTTTTTGTTTTCCTTATGGGTAGTGGGTCAGCAGTGCTGGTTCAGTGTGAGTGGGACAGAGTGTGTGCATGGGGGATGGGGTGGGGGAGGGAATGATTCCTGAAATGCTCTCTTAAAAGTCAACAGTTTTGAAGAATAATAGTTTCAATATCCACATTAAGCCACCTTTTGCTAAAGATAAAAAGGTTTTTTTCTAATTTAATCAAATATGTACAATTCTCTATATATAATTGTTTAGGATAAAAGAGGCTTTTCTGCTTGATTATTTTAATCTGAGTAAAAATTTAGCTCATAGAGTGAATGAAATCTTTTAAGTACAGTTTTCCACAGTTTTCTATAGTAGAATACAAATTAATATTTCCTTGAATATCTTGGTAAGCATTGGACAAAACTGACTACTAGAGCCAGTAAAAGATGTTTAAAGACTGAGCTATAGAGAACTCACCACATATGATGTTAGCTACAGAAAAATGTATGCTTGGGAATCGGATGAACGCTGAAGTTGAAGAATCTAGGTCTGTGTCTTCTAAACGTAAGCTAGGCAGAGGCATGGGACAATCTGTATCTTGCATTTCCCCTGAACAAAGTTAGATTTCCTTAACTGTAAATCTTTCCTTTATCTAACATTAGCAAATGATTTGACTCAGACTCAGTGGAGTTAAGTCTGTTCCCCTTAAAGCTTTAAATGGGACTTCCTGACTTCATCTCTCTACCTTACACTATTTTCCCTAAAATCAAAGATTATTCCTCTAAAAATCAATATGATTTGTTGTTGTTATTGTTGTTTAGAAAAATAATATTTTCTTGTAGCAAGATACTTGAGAGGTGTAGCTGTTGACTTGTGTAGCTGTTGACTTTTGTAACTGAGAGTTCTGGATTCAGTTATGAGTTGATAATGTCCAAAACCATTTTCTCCTTTTCCTTATCTCTTAAAACCTCAAAGGTTATTTTTCTCAGGATACTCTCTTAAGGTGTTGTTAAAAAGACAGATGGGGGTGGTAGGAGAAAGGAGCTTGCTTTTGGAAGGTTGTTTTGTTTTTTTTAATCATACTTTGAAAGCTGTTTTTTCTACATAATTTGTACGTTTGTGTATTTGAGACAGTAGCAAATAAAATCCTTATAGCTTCCTCTAAGAGCAGGTATAGTTCGATCTAATTGAAATCTTTTTAAGAAATGACACTGTGCAGATAATGGTGATAGTGTACTTTTCCCATATTACCAGAGGTGTTTATACCTTTTATTATTGCTCAGGTATACTTAACCTGTTTCAAATAAAATGCAGATCCCTTAATAAGGTCTCTTTTCAGAGTAGAGTGAGATACCAAGTTAGAATTATAAATGACGCCTTGCATCATTATGGAGTAATTTAGGATTCACCCAATGATGTAACAAAACTAACAACATAATTTCATTGTGAAACTGTGTCTTATTAAAGAACAACTGTCTGACATTCTTTTACAGTTGCTTTATTTAACTTCATGCAAATATTATTAGTAGTGACATTTTTCTGTTGTGTATTAGATTCTCTCATTAGCACGATGTGTTAGTTATCACCAGAGAAATCATTTCCTAGATAGGTGAGGGACAAAATCGAGAAAGCTAAAAATTATATCAGTGATTTACATTACTACCAGACCGTCTGCTCACCAGAGATATGACAGAGTAAACTTTTTGACTAGTATAAAACCTAGCACTTCTGAGAAATGATTAAAAGATTTATAAGAAATATATAATAATATTTTTGGAAATCATTTACAAGAGTGCTCAATACAAATTTTTCTTCCAGTAGTCTTTTAGTATTTTCAATTCATGAGGACAAACACAGTTCCAGTCATAGGATTTGTAGTCAAAATGGAAATGATGTGTGTTTTCTTTTCTGGTTTCTAACCCTCCCAAAAAAATTTAAACATCTCTAACAATTTTAAAGATTCATATATAGTATTTCTTGTTTGTCACGTATCTAAAATATGTGCTGTGGGTGGCTTGGTTGTTCTTTGAAGTTCATGCAATATATTTTTATTCTAAAGCTTCTCCTCAAAACTGGACACATCCCTTTGACATAGGATGAATAGTCTTATTTAATCAGAGCTACGAATAAGGCAGTTGATAGTTAATGGCCTTTGAAAATGACTTCCATTGTGAGGCAGCATCCATTTCTAGGTTTCCCTCTCTATTTTTTCTCTCTTCCTTTTTAGTATTTCCTTCTTATAGTTGGTGTATTTGGGTAATCACAGCTTACTTAAAAAGGATTAACTTGACAAAACTTACCTTTATGTTAAAATAGGTGTTTATATTTGGTGGCAAATAGTTTTAGCTTGTTGAATTAGCATGCTGCCACCTCTCAGTTCCTCTAACTTGAGAGATGATGTGCTTTATTTTGAACTGTTAATGATAGGTACATATTGAAATTAAAATGTAAGCCTTGACATTCACTTTAATACTGTAGCACACAAGTAGGAATATTTGGATAATTGTCATAGCAGTATTGGATTAGAAATCGTGGTAAAGAGGTGAGTCCCTGTGTGTCAGCCTTTACTTCCAACTTGGTGTGAACATGCAGGCCTCACTAACAGCTCTGCATACTGTATAATGAAATGGGAATGGCGTAGGCCTTGTATGTATGATATTCCACGTGTGAGTTATTGTAATGAAACATGCACAAATAGATCCTCAGATGTGTATACACGCGAATAAACTCATTCACCAATTTAAAGCTTATTTCTAACACGTAGCACTTCAAATGAATTTAAGCATAGTTGGGGATCATTTTGAAATTACTTCTTTCAATATCTCTGTTATCTGTAACCAAGTAGCTTTATGGAAATTGATTAATGTAACAGGACAGACTTAGGCTTCCACCACAACATAGCGTCCTACGCCTATGTCAGGGATAAGCGCCATGACGATTCTTCCCTTACTAATTAGATGCTGAGTAAGACATCTCTGGGAAGTTGGGACAAACATGAATGGGTCACAGCCAAGGCAGGATTGCAAGGATTCCAGTGATAGTGAAAGCATTCAAGTTTGCCAGGTCGCTGTGACACAGGAGCTGATTCCAAAGGAACAGCCCGTTACAGATAGTGAGATGGCGTCACATACTTCAGTGAAAAACAAAACCCTAGGGTTTCTTCTTTTCCAACTTACACATTGCACACACTTATTTAAAGGAAGACACAATGGACATGGCTCTGGTCAGTCTTCAGTTAGCATGTAGGTAATGCCTGTCCATAGCTAACTTGGTAATGTGGACGAGAATATATATAAAGTATAAGGAGAGGAAATTGGAGCTTGCCTTTGCCTTTACCCTGTATTCATAAGTGAACTATGGTGGATAAATTGTTTTAGGTGTGAACTCCTTTCCCCCAGAGTATATAGAGAGAACTCTGTGCAGTAAGGAAAACTGAATTGGTGAATCATGGGAATACCTTTTTCAGTGAAACCCATTTTCTCTAGAACTCACTGTTCTTTGTTATTGAAGGAACATTGGATATAACTGTCCCAGGAGTTCTTTCCTTTGGAAGGTTTGGCATCTAATGTGATGTGTGTGGAAGCATGGGCTTTGTTCCATGTGCAGACATGCTCATGCCTTTCATGACACATGTTTGCTGGTGACTAACCACGGTTCTCCAGGCTTTGGCCAGAAGAATGTTTGGGGTCGTAGGAAATGATTGATGTCACACACATCTGCCAGAGCTGATGCCATTCTTATTTGCAGAAGAGCAGCTGGTGTCCACATTTTGCGTGGTTCCCCTCATCCACTGAAGCACCTGGGATTAGAGGCAAGAGGAGTCAAATACCCTTTGGAGGAACTTTGACTTCTAATAAGCTTAAGAGAAGTAAAGAAAGAGGGGCAGAGCAGGAACAGCAGCCTTTAGGTTCTGTTGTATAAACAAAACAAAAAGCAGGAGTATCTTAGAAGACAAACTGATAAAGAATACAGAGGGAAACAGGATGGAAAAAATTATCCTGGGAAAAAGAAAGACTATGTGCTATGACATCACTAAGATGGTGTGGGAGCTGTGACTGCGGCCCACAGTTCCCCCTGAGCCTTTCCTGTACCATGTCTCCCTCCCTGGGCTTAAAAGGAAGTTTAGAGAATAGGAAAAAAAAAGTATTGATTGTTTTTTCAATTTGTACCTTCCCTGTCGGAAACCTCACACATTTCATAGTGTACGCTTGCTCCACCTTCCAGTGTAACACTTATGACTGGACTTGGCATGGGTGAGGGCAGAGTTCTGGGTCCTCTCGATGGGACACAGCGCACAGCGTTTTGTGCCATGGTGTGTGGGGATGAGAGAGCGTTGTCTCCTTCTGCAGTCAGAGCCCTCCTTAATGGGAGTACTACAGGGAAACAATGCCTCACTCAAACCAGGGCGTTCAGAAATCAAATTCTCCGCTTATTAATCATCATTCTAATTAAGAAAAAGAATTGATCCTTTAACAACAATATAATATCCTTTTGTTTTCCTTTAATTAAGTCCATCAGTTTTTCATTTCTCTCTATAAAGGAAGAATAATGTTAAATTGTAGGAAGTTACTTATTGAAACCACTGATGCGATTCCCTGGAGCACCTCTGACATCTTATTTATCCATCCTTAGGAACTGTAATGCTACTTTGCTGCTACATTTAGTGTTTGGGTCAGAGAAGGGTGTTGAGTTATGACTCCTGTGCCTGTTTGGCTGATAGACATTTACCTAATAGCCTTAGTACAAGGTTAGTTTGTTCTTATTCCCCGATTCCTCTTTCTTAAACTTCATTTCTCTCTTCTACCTTCACTTCTCTCATTATACAACTGCTTCCTTAGTTTTACTGCCTCTCTTTTGCCTAATGCAAAGGAATTAAAATGTGCTTGAAAGTAACAACTATTGAATCAGGTATCCTTTTGCCAATCTGTCATTTTGATAAGTTCAGGAATGTGGTGCTATCCTCACATACAAACATGTCGGTGACAGGACTATCCTTGTTTTACTGCAAGCCTGTCACCCTGGCTACTAAAGAATCCTCAGACTTCAGTGGTTGGCTTACCAACTGCAGTCTTCAGTTTGGTATTTAGTGCCAAGAAGGAAAGTGATCATTTCACATCCATTGATTGGTTCTCGATTCCAGGCTGCACTGTAAATGTATGTATATAATAACTAATTTGATTCTTATGATAGTCTAATGGAATCAGGAAGTGTTCTATCTTGATTCTCCAGATCTAGAAAACTAGCTTTTAACTTGGCAGTGTCTTCATGGAAAGTTACTCAGTAGCAATATTCAGTACCAGTTCCCTAAAGAAACAAAGTTATTAAGGAGTGCTATGCTTTTTGTTCCAGGAGAATGCTTTCTATAAGTCTTCAAAAATTACCTACCATGAACATAAGACAGTAGTATTTTCTAGACTATCAAATTTGTTTTTACCCATTAAAACACAAACTTTTCTTGTAAACTGGTCAAACTTCAACCTAAAATTTATGAATGCTTCAGTTTTCCCCAAATTGTTATTTTTTTCCTAAATACATTGTGTTTTTTAAAAAGTTTAAAAGATTTAATGTTAATTCATAAAAAGGAATCATCTTCCACATATGTTCATTTACTTTTAATATTTAATATCATGAAACTGAATTGGTATTATTTTTGTAAAATTTCTTTACATTATTGTTTGATGTGTGTGATGATAACCATTGACTGCTGTTCCTCCCGACTCCTCTAATCTCATGGCTCACAAATGCTTTCTACATAAAAGCTGGTGTCTATCTACATATTCTTTGAACAATATGTCATATGTTTTGAACAGTTTGATATTCACATAATATTTTTTAATATTTAAATTATATGAGCAGGGTAGAGTAATGAATTACTGAAAGAGTAGCTATCAGTATATATATGGTTGTGAAAATATGTCATTCCTTACAAAGATGTATGGCTCAAATTTAAAGCCACTAAGTGTAAGGGAAAGAAATGCATGTGCCTTTTTGTCCGTTGTCATGGCCCTTAGAATACTGACATCACAATGGTTCTTCATCCTGACTGCTACAGAATCCTCGGACTTCAGTAGGTTGACTACCAACCTTAGTCACCAGTTTGCTATTCAGGACTAGAAAGACAAAATTCGAGTTTATTCAAAGGTTCTCCCTTCCAGGCTCCACCAAAAAGGTATTTTTTTTATAAGTAATTTGTTTCTCATGATAGCTTAATCATATCAGGAAATGTTCTCTCTTTATTCCTCTAGATCATATGAACTAACTCTCAACTCAGTAGTGGTTTCTTGAAAAGGTAGACATTCAAGCCATATTCGGTACCAATCTTCTGTAGAAACAACATTATTATATGAAGGGAGGTATGCTTTAAGCATACAGGAGAACAATTTCTGTAAATCTTACCAAAAAAAAGTGTCCAGGTTATGCTTGAGCATTGTTTTATATGCAACCCAATTGTTTTAACCACCATGACTACAAATATTTTTAAAAAGAATTGGTCATTCTTTTTTGTAGACCCTAAACCTTAGAACTCCCCGGTTTTCTTCAAATTGTTATAGTTACAACACATATTGTGTTCTTTG
The DNA here is from genome assembly GCF_947179515.1 of Apodemus sylvaticus. NCBI lineage: Eukaryota > Metazoa > Chordata > Mammalia > Rodentia > Muridae > Apodemus > Apodemus sylvaticus. Next base: position 76,735 of record NW_026262993.1, on the reverse strand, counting down.
GAATATATTTTGAATATTTGAACATTAATTCTAATTAGACAGGAACTACTTTCCAGACATGTTAATTTCCTTTCAGTTTGTCCATCACAAAATTTCGTTGCTATTATTTTGTAACATATCTTCACATTAGTGTTTGAAGTATGCGATGACAACCATTGGCTGCTGTTCCTCCTGACTTTGAATCTCATGGGTCTCATAGGCTTTCCACATAAATGCTGGTGTCTCTCTACATATTCTTTGAAAGACGTCATATGTTTTGGCGAGAATTATAGTCACTAAATATATAATTTTAATATTTGTATTGTATGAGCAGGGTAGAGAAAAGAAATCACCAAAAAGTATGAGTCACTGCATGTGTGTGTGTGTGTAACCAGTGAGAATCACATCAAGTCTGTCTTCTACATACAGGATTTAAGACTTATCAAAATGTACAGTATTGTCCTGGACCTGGGGTTCATGAGTTCACTGTCCCTGCTCTTTGTGTGTTTATTAGCACAGAGATGTAACAGCCCACACAAAAACATTTTTCTCTTATTATGACCTTAACATTTGCCAAAAGTGCCCCATACTGAAATTCCTTTTTAGTATCTTTTTTCCCCTTAGACCAAAGCCAGATGTGTACCCAGACACAAAGCCTCTGTGTATAGCAAGCTGTTTTAAATATTGTGACTCGGCAATGTGCTGTCTTTTCTCTGCTTGAGCCAAGGATCTCTGCTCAGTGTCTGTGGGTTACCAAGCTCCTTCTTTATTGTATGTCTTGTCAGCTATCCCTATTCATTTAACCTTTCATTAGCGTCTGTGCAGCTTCCCTGTCTGCAAAGGCAAGGAGAACCCGAAAGGCCCCACTGTCACAGTTATTAGATTTCTCCGTTACATCCCAGCAACCACAAAGAAGCAAGAGTGGAGACTATTGTCGTGCATGCTGCTGTCCTGGGGTGCAGCTCTTCTGTGCATGTCAAGGACATGTGCCACATGTTGATATGCATCCCAGGAATAAATGCGCAACATGGGGGATAGGCTGACAGAGGCAGCAATGAGCTTTGTAGGAGTTATTGCGAAGACCAACAGTTAGTGAAGGAATTTTGCTTAACCAGCCAAGGAAATAGACGGAGTTGAGAGTTGCCAAGATCTGCCTTGTGGAGCTTGTCAGTCCCATTGTTTTCATCTAAACTTCATTTGAGGGAAAATTGAATACCTTCGACAGGAATGAAAGTCTTCTTTTCTCCTTTAACCTCGGAGGGGAAAATGTTATTTCTGATGACTGTTATGGTGCATTACAACTATTTTTGTATGGACTAAAGATATGTGAATGATTATGTTACTTACGTCTCATAATTTTTACAATTTCACTGCAAAATCGTGAAAAATGTTTTAACAGGGATTTGTATGTTTTATAAATCTGGTTTTAAAATGGAGCACGTGAATCTCCTTGTGCTCCTGCTTTGCTGTGGCTGCCATAGCACAGTGTGGCTATCACCTGGTTTTTATACATGTGTTTTCATGCTTGCTGTAATATGGAGGAGAAGAGGAATGATTACAGGTCTCTTTCACATAATAATAAAGACAAATACTTGGATATGTAGAGTGGAAAAGATTTCATTTTAAACATCATAATGAACTCTCAGAGCTGGAAGAGAGCTCAGTTGGTAGAGCGCCTCCCACAGGAGCATGAAGACCTTGCTCCCCAACATGTATAATGGGCCAGCCAGCATGGCACCTTTCACTGCTGTTCTCAGGGCTGGGAAGGCAGTGACAGGCAGGTCCCTGGGGTTCACTAGCCACCCAGCTCAGCCTCATTGTTGAGGAGAAGGCAGGGAATCACCATGAATGCCATTGGTTCTGGTGTCTAATCTTGACCCACTCAGTGTTTGGGGATGTCTGCCTTGGAAAGCAGAGTTTTAAGTGAGCATACACTATAATGGCTTCAGTTATGGCGTTTCTGTGCATATGCTTCCTTCTCCTTGTGGCACTGCCTGCTCATTCCTATTAGCCAAACAACCAGTTTGGTAATCTCTATGGCTGCCTCCCCACAACTGCTTGGTGATATAAGTCCTAGTGGTTTCGTTTTAACTGCTTTATTGTGAGATACCTCACATACCACCATGTAATCACCCTTTAAAATGTACATTAATAATACCCCATTATATGGATACACGGTTTCTTTTAGCATCATCAATTTATGGATTTTTTACTATTATGCATAATGCTGCTGAGAACTTTATTTGGGAGAGGGTCAGATGTTTTTATTTCTCTTGGATGTATACCTTTAAGAAGAATTGTTGGATCATGTGGCCTTCTTTTTGTCCATTTGAGTTGTCTTCAGAAAAACAAACCAAAACCAAAAACCAAAAAAACCTCTTGTGGTCTTAAAAAATACATATGTGGTAAAAGGGTTTTTTTTGTTTTTTTTGTTTTTTGTTTTGCTCGCTCTCTCTCTTTCTTTCTTTTACATTAATAAAAAGCTGTTACTGGGTGGTGGTAAGGCAGAAGCAGACAGATTTCTGAGTTCAAGGACAGCCTGCTTTACAGGGCAAGTTCTAGGACAGACTGGGATACACAGAGAAACCCTATCTTGAAAAACAAAAAATTAGGAAAGGAAAATCATATGCTTAGGTTATTTAGATATATGGTTAGGAATGAACTCAATTTGTGAAAGTGTGAAAAAGGAAAAGGACTCATGTAGTATGCACTTTATATTGCAAAAAAATTCCTTTTCTAGTGGCATTCACTCACATACACATACACACACACACACACACACACACAGACACTAATTGATTTAAGAAATTAAGAAAATATGGTGGTGATGGCGCACACCTTTAATCCCAGCACTTGGAAGGCAGAGGCAGGTGGATTTCTGAGTTCGAGGCCAGCCTGGTCTACAGAGTGAGTGCCAAGACAGAGAAACTCTGTCTTGAAAAGAACCGAGCCCCCCCCAAAAAAAAGAAAATATTTCTTGATTGGGTTTCTTGTTATATTTGTTCTTTCTTATTAATTCCTCACATTAACAAATCTAATTTACTTTTGAATAGTGACTTGGCCCCGTCTTAAAGCATTACTGTTATTTTAGAAACCCAGTGGAGTTTTAACATTTGTTTTCCCTAGTTTTTTTTTAAATACTAATAATCATTTTCCACCCCCCAGAGGTAGCTACTCTAGCAACAAAAGGCTATCTGTTGCAGTTGAAGAGAAATTTACTAGTGGGATCCCCCTCCCCACCTGCAAAAATAAAAGTTTGAAAAACAGTAGTAAAATTATCTCTTTTTCCTATGTAGGCCAAGAGGGCTTGCCCTGGTTATAGTCTCAATATTTTAAGTCATAGGATCATGTAAAATTTTGACTTGCTAGCATTAAACTTCTGATATATAAAATGAAAGCTTTAGATTTAATTCCAAATTTACCAAATAATTTGAGTGCATACTTCCCAGAATAGCAACATAAAGTAAGTCAAAGAATGAACAGCATAAAATTCTTGCTAGCATAAGAGAGATAATGAGCTAGACAATTAAGTTAGAAATTCTTTTTTTTTAAGATTTATTTATTATTATATGTAAGTACACTAGCTGTTTTCAAACACTCCAGAAGAGGGCGTCAGATCTTATTACGGGTGGTTGTGAGTCACCATGTGGTTGCTGGGATTTGAACTCAGGACCTTTGGAAGAGCAGTCAGTGCTCTTAACCACTGAGCCATCTCTCCAGCCCTAAGTTAGGAATTCTAACCTATTAGTGATGAGTGAGAAGATTGGTGATGTGGATGGGTTGGGGGTAGCATGTTGATTGTCTGAGGGACTAGCTTTCTAGGTGGAGAGAAGAACCAGCACAGAAGCTCTGAAGTGGGCAGAGGGACTTACATTGCCTGGGGCACATGGGGTCTTGGTATTAGTGGGGTGAATGTTGGCTTTTACTCTCTCTCTCTCTCTCTCTCTCTCTCTCTCTCTCTCTCTCTCTCTCTCTCTCTCTCTCTCTCTCCTCTTGAGGCTAAATGGTTCAATAAGGAAGCAAGTAGTAGATACAAAGAACTTAAATCTTTGTGCACTAGTTTTTTAAGAGTCACAGGAACTGATGGAGGATAGGAAAAGAGTGAGGAAAACAAAACAAAATCAAATTTGGTTGGTCTGTAAGACAAGCAAAGGAAGTTTCACGTAGAGGTCAGGTAAGGTAGGGATGAGGTTGCCACTGGAGATGAATGTTACTTTGAGGGTGGCAGTTTAAGTGAAGTGGGCCAAAGCTTGGTCTGAGCTTGGGAGAATGAAAGGAAAATGAGTATAGGAAATGAAAACAACTGTTTAAATTGTACCTCAAAGGGCAAAAGGAAGCACCTGAAGTTAGGGTGTTTCATTTTTGTTTTGGTAAAATTGCAGAATTGTTAGCATATTTAATATTGAGATTGAATTTAGTGGAGAAGGAATGGTTGACACAGGAGGGAACTGGAAGTGTTTTTGTTGTTGTTGTTGTTGTTTTGAGAAAATTTAAGATGGGATTCTAATCACTGCCTGTGTTGAAAGCTTTATTTAGCTATGATCAGTTTAAGTATGATCAGTTCATCTGAAACAGAAAGATGGTGGTGTAGTTAGTATATGAGACTCAGGAAGATTAAATGTGTAGAATGTGGAAACCGTTTAGGACAAGAATAGAGACTTTTCATGAGAATTAGTCAATATTTGCTTTTCCCCCAAGATTTATTTTTATGGGGCTAGGGAGATGACTAAATAATTAAGAGGGCTTGCTTCTTTTGCACTCCAGCACTAGGGCCAGGCAGTTCAGAACTGTCTGTAACTCAGTCCTAAGCGATCTGGCACCTTCCTCTCTCCTCCTTGGATACCTGCATATACATGTCTTGGTCATGTACATAAATAAGAATAATACAAATACATTTTAAAATATTTATATGTTTGTGTGTTTGCCCATCCACAGGGGTCAGAATAAGGCACTTGCTGCTCTTTACTGCTGAGCCATTCTTCCTCTTTGTTAATATTTGTAAAGTCATTATTGAACACAAGAATTAATTACTTAGTGATTTCTTCAGTTACTACAGCTATCACTTGGAGAGATAACTGTAAAGAATTGGTTTTTAAATTGTGCAAGTTTTTTATGTATTGCTTGTGAAGTTACAATGTGATTCCTATAGCTAGTTTATTTTACTCACCCTTGTAATACTCCAGAAATACTGGGTATTCATTCAAGTTAGGTAAATGAGTTCAAAACTTGTAGATAAGTCATCTTTTCTTTCCCAAGGTGTTAGCCTCCACAGGTTCCACCTACCTAGACTATTAAAGCATATCCCAGAAAGACAAAGAGTTTTATAGTTTTAATCTGAAACAGATGATTTTTAAGGCCTTAAAGGATGTTTAGTGTTCAATATCTAGATAAAGGTTCTTATAGTGAAATTGTAACTGTGTAATAGAAAGTTGAATTCTTTATCAGTATTGAATAGAAAGAAGTAGTAGAGAAATTACAAATAAGTTGAGTTAATTATAAGCCGGGCGGTGTGGTGCACGCCTGTAATCCCAGCACTCTGGGAGGCAGAGGCAGGTGGATTTCTGAGTTCGAGGCCAGCCTGGTCTACAGAGTGAGTTCCAGGACAGTCAGGGCTATACAGAGAAACCCTGTCTCAAAAACCCCAAGTCCAAAAACAAAAACAATACCACCACCAACAAAAAAGTTGTAATTATAGTTGTAGGATTGATTGTAAAGCTGGAGCAGGTCACATACGTTTTGTAGAGTTGGAAACAGGAAATACTTGGGAAGTCTATCTAGAGTCTCCCTGACTTTGAATATGTGCACTCATTCCTATTTTAAACTAGGATACGGAAAATTAGGGACTGGATACTTGGCTCAGCAGTTATGAGTGCTTACTATTTCAGAGGACTGGAATTCAGTTTGCCAACACCCACATGAGATGGCCTGTAAGTCTAGATTGAGGGGATTTGATGGTTTCTTCTAGACTCTCTGGGGACTTGCACTTATACCTCTCACTCCATTCCCATAATTAAACATCATAAAAATAAGTTTTTTTAAGAGACTGGAGAGATGGCTCAGTTGTTCAGAGCACTGGCTGTTCTTCCAGATGACTTAGCCTCATTCTCAGTACCACCTACATACAGGATAGCTCACAATTGTCTGTAAGTCTGGTCCCAAGGGATCTGACACCCTTTTCTGGGCTCCTCTGGTACCAGATAAGCATGTGTTATTCCGACATACATGCAGGCAAAACACTCTTACACATAAAAATTTTAAATGTCTTTTTTAAAACATGTAGAAAGTTAAACTCAGTATCAGTTTAGTGTATAAGCTCAGGACATATTTTAGAGAGATAGTGGTTAAAGGAGAATCAGATAGATCTTAGTGAGGTTTCTGTTGGGTTATTGGGAAAGAAGTGATAGGTCTAAGGTAGATTTGTAAAGAAGATCTAGGGTCAAAACCTCTTTAAAGAACACAGAGAATAGCCGGGCAGTGGTGGCGCATGCTTATAATCCCAGCACTCCGGGAGGCAGAGGCAGGCGGATTTCTGAGTTCAAGGCCAGCCTGGTCTACAAAGTGAGTTCCAGGACAGCCAGGGCTATACAGAGAAACCCTGTCTCAAAAAAACCAAATCCAAAAACAAACAAACAAACAAAAAAAACCAAAAAATAAAAAAAACAAAACAAACAAACAAACAAACAAAAAAAACCACAGAGAGGTTGGAAACTTAAAGAGGACAATTAGAGAAGAATTGGATTTGAATCAAAGGCCAATAACTTAAAAGTAGTTAAAGATATGTGAAATGCTATTTGAGGGACCAATGGATCAGTAGATAAAGGCACTTACTTGTCACCAAGCCTTATAGAGTTTAAAGCATAGCTTGTTCGAACCTTCATGGTAGAAGGAGGGAACTAACTTCCACAAGTTGTCCTCTGACCTCTACACACTCAAAGTTGCATGTTCACAGGTGGACACAAGTAAACATAAATAATTTAAGCAAACAATCTTTAGTAAAATATAGTATTTTAAGTATACCCACAGAACTAAATTATTTTAATGAATTAATGCTTTCCAAAATACTTCATTTGTTAATAAAATAGTCAACATTTGAAAAACAGTATTTATTGTAAATGAGTTAAATGGATCCTGTAGTCTACAAAAACATTGATATAAGGGAAGGGCTGTAAGGAAGACAAAAAATTACAATGCCAATATTAATGAGGAGACTACATTTGTAGGCAATATTTCAGTTAACAGTGTGCTCTTTTAGATAGGAAAGAGTAGTATCTGTCTGTACAGGATATAAATAGTTCAAGTTAAAATTAAATACAAATAAAGGAAAATTTTCAAAGCAGCGTATATATCTCAATCCCCCAATGAGTTCTTACAAGTTTGTAAGTTAACCAGCACTTGAAAGGCAGAAGGAAATGGTCTACATTTCAAGGTTCAAGCTAGCCAGGAGTGTTCAGTAACATTGTCTCAAAAAAATTTTATGGTTTATGTAAAGGAAAAGGGGAAAGTGAAGCACAAACATATATAAAATGTACTTTAATAAAATTATGGAAGAGAACATGCTTGAAAAGCTCAGGAACATAGACTGTAAAAAGTTTAAGTATAGAAGGAAATACTGTGAATAAAAATTTTATTAAAGAATTGTAGGAACTATAGCATTAATGTTTCTCTGTTCTATTTCTTGACTGTGGTAGACACTGTGTGTATGACCAGTTGCCTTAGATTCTTGCCACTGTGTCTTCCTCACCTTAGATTCTTGCCACTGACTTTTTTTTTTAATCTTAATGGATGTTATGTCTTCAAACTGTGTGAATCAAAGCAAGTATTTTCCTCAAAAAAATTGCAGTATCAAACCAAACTTTAAGACAGTCCTTAAAGAAAGAAAGTTTTAAAATAATTTTTTTAAAAACTTAATCAGCACAAGGACCAAATAGCAAAGTGAAAATGTACCACAGGCATGAAGAGGTTTTTTTCTTTCTTTTTCTTTTTCTTTCTCTTTCTTTTTCTTTTGTTCTCTTCCCTCCCTCCCTCCCTCCCTCCTTACCCCCCTCTCTTTCTTATGATGCGAGGGGACAGGTTCTCACCATGTAGCCCTCACTTAGCTGAAACTTTCTGTGCAGACCAGGTTGGTCTAGATTTTTACAAATAGCTAGCTGCCTGTCTTTGCTGTGCTACAATTAAAGATGTGTGCTACCCAGCCCAACAAACCTCTTCTTTTGCCTAGGCTATCTGGCCAGCTTGCTTCTTGGACCCATCTGTCTCTACTCCACACTCAGGTTTCAGATACATTTGGCTCTTGCCTGGCTTTTTTGTTGGTGTTGGGGACTTAAACATCGGTTCTCATGTTTGCGCATCAGATGCTCTTACACACTGTTTACCTATTCTCACAGAATTTTTAAAGAGGGGTGTGTGTGTGTGTCTGTCATTGTATGCCTGTGTCAGTTTTCTGTTGCTGTGAAGAAATACCATTACCATGGCAACTCTTTATAAAAAAAAAAGCATTTAATTGGAGCTTGTTTAGTCTATTGTCATGTTGGGATGCATGATTGCAGGCAGGCATGTAGACATAGTGTTAAGAGTTGTTGAGAGTTCTACATGTGGATTGGCAGGCAGCAGAAAGAGAAAAACACTGAGTTTTGTTTGAGCATTTGAAACTTCAAAGCCAAACCCCTAGTGACACACTCCTCTAACGAGACCACACTTATTCCAAAAAGGCCTTGGACTTAGAGCTCATGTTTTTTTGGCCAGGGTGTAAGTCAGTAAGCTTCAGTGATTCTTTTGAAGCTGGGGTAAGTTACATGTGTGTGCAGGATACCTGGCTTGTTATGTGGGTAACTATGATCTGAACTTCTAGCTCTCATGATTCAGTAAACACTCCACCCTTACAATATCAAACTGATGGGGAAATAAGTTGATATTTGTATTTTCTATTTATCAATATATGAAATAGGGTCTCATATAGCTCAGACTGACTTTCAACCGACTATGTAGCTAATGATGAACTTTAACTTAAAAAAAAAAAACACTTATTTTTTTGAGACAGGATTTCTCTGAGTTGTTCTGGCTGTCCTGGAATTTACTCAAGACCAGGCTGGCTTCTGACTCAGAGATCTACCTGTCTCTTCCTCCTGAGTGCTGGGATCAAGGGTGTGTACCACCTCACCTAGATTTTTCCCCCTGAATGTATGCCTGTGTGAGAGTGTCAGATTCTCTGGAAACTGGAACTACAGACAACCGTGTGGGTGCTGGGAATTGAACCTAGGTCCTATGGAAGAAAAACCAGTGCTCTCATATATTGAGCCATCTCAAATATTGAGCCATCAAATATAGCTCCTTTATTGTTTTGAAACACTGAGTCTTAACTATGTAGGCTTGGCTGGCCTGGTATTTCCTTTGTTAGACTGAGATGGCACCAAAGAGATCAGCCTACTTATGCCTCCAGAGCACTAGGATTCACGGTGTGTGCTGTCACATGTTGCTTTTAATTACACATTTATTTTGTGTAGGTTTGTGTGTATGTGAGCTTATGTGTACCATGGGCACATGTGTAGTGGAAATCAGTTCTCGGTTTTGAACTCAAGTCCCAAAGTTTAGCAACAAAACACCCTTACCTGCCTAGACTTCTCACTGGCTTCAGCTCCAGTGAGAGTTAAAATTATGGAGGCATCTGTTCTCTAAGTAATTTAAGACATCTTGAAATTCCTTTATTCTGTTTTTTAGCCTTTTTATTTTCTAACATTTAATTGAATGCTCAGTACTTAATTTTAATTTATGATCAGTTGAAAGGACTTAGATTGTGGGTCTTAAAAAATGTTGGAAGTTTTACCATGTTGTATCCCTGGCTGGCCTTGAACTCCGAATCTATTTGCTTCTACCTTCTAGAAGTCTGGGATAAGAGGTGTTGGTCACGATGTCTGGCTGGAGTTTGATCACTAGAAAAAGTGACTCTGTCTTTTGGCTCTCAATGTTTCATTGTTTTTTTCTTTAATGAGTTTCAAAAATGTTTATATCTGCCTGATACATTTTTTGTCTAACTGTTACTTTTAACTTCTCAAAGTCACCCTTTTAGGTTTGTCTCATGTAGACCCTGTAGATGGATCCATGTAGTTGGATCAGGATTAGGTTTTTTTTGGTTTTTTTGGGGGGGGGGGTTAGGGGGGACCCAATTTAAAATGCTTTTACTTGTTCACATAATGTGGGTTTACTTCTGTAATATTAGTCATTTTTTGTTGTTGTTGCTTGTGTTTCTGCCTGTTTTTTTATCATCTTTTAAAATTACTTTTTAATTTGCTCTCATTGTTCTTCTCATCTTACAAAAATACTTTATTTCATGTTGTTTAGGATACCATCAATTTTTTAATGTTTTATTTTCCTTTAATAAAGCCAACATGTAATAAACTGCTAGCATGGATAAATGTTGTCAAACCACGACATCATCAGTTGTAATATGGATGCTGATTTCAAATAAGCTAAAACGTGAAATTGAGTGCATTTTAGAATGATGGTCCTTTGCTGTTTGTACTTGACCTGTACAGTAACCTGTTGTTACTGAAAAGCCGAAGCCTTAATACACTTCAGTCTATTATATTTATCAAGTATCTTTTCTGAGAGCGGTTGCCTGAAGGCAATATTCTCAGCATTCTTAGCTTTGAAGTACTATTCATGGCTTTCAAGTGAAAGGATGTTTTGTCTGACAATATTTTAATATTTAAATTAAAAGTCAGAATTGGAGCTACACTTCTTTTTCCTTAAAACCCAACAGACTGTTCCCTTATCTATTGGCCTATAGGGTTACTATAGGGAAGTCTGGGACCAGCCTGACTTTTTTTTTCCCCTTTGTAGGTGACCTACTTCTGCCTGGGTATTGGCAGATTGCTTTCTTTATCCTTGGAGTTCAGTAACTTTATTAGACTGTATCTCGCTCTTGGTGTGATTCTCTATTACATTTTTCCTATTAGTGGTAAGCCATCTCGATCGGTGGGTTCAGGAAAATTTCTTAGATATCTTACATGCTTTAATTTTTGGAATTCTTTCTTAAGCATTAGTTATATAATTGCCCATCTTCATTTCCGGCTCCATTTCATTATTTACTAAATGCTTCCTTTGTTCTGTTCTGATATGTTATTTTCTTGATAATCTTTACTAAGTTTGTTCTCTTCAGTATTAGGACTACTACTTATAATGTGGATTTGTTTTGTTTGTTAGTTTCATTTTGATAGTGGCTTCACCACTTCATTCAGTTTTGTTATGTATGTCTGTGAGCAGGCTTTTCAATTTACCTTCTATTTACAAATGCTTTTAGTACTTGTAATGTCAAAAGGTGAAGCTATGTTGTTTTTGAGAAGATGGGTTCAAAACAGTTATAGAGTAGCCATGTCAAAATCTATTCTCTGTGAACACAAAATCAAATGATTTTGATTAAGTCTTTGTGTCAGATTTTGTGTTTTGTTAATGACTTGAGATTTGGTAAAAGCTCAATCATAATTCTTTCTGAAGATGTATAAACTGCATGCGCATAGTAGAATTCTGTTTGTTGTGTATGTTTCTGTGTATCAATAAAGGATGATTAATTATTTTTTACTTATGATTAATTACTTTTTACTTATAGTCATTAAAAGTCTATAAAGGTTATTTTTTATTGAGTAAGTTACCATGCAGAATAGATGAAATTCTTTGATGTTATGACTGATGTATTCTCTATCATTCATGTGTACCACAATGAAAAGTTCTTTTGTAAGAATTTCTCCAGAGTACCAATTTGTTCTTTGTGTTTGTTCTGGGTGGGGAACTGAAGATGGTGAACAATGTGCTCCTGATCTTTATTCAGACTTGAAGGCTGTAGTGGACAATGGGACTGTGACTAGTTGTTGTTAATGTGTGAGATTATTACTCTGACTTTGAATAAAAAAGGCCATTTCACTTGTTAATGGAGCAGGCTCTCTCATGAGCAAGTTTGTGTTAATTTTCTCTGTCTGTCTTCTTCCCCCTGAGGTGCAAATATATGTCTCAGAATTTCTTAAGGATTCTAAACTATTTTACTTAATTATCAATATTGTGACTGCTTCCTGTGATGTTTCTGGGGTTTTTTTTTTTTTTGTTTCTTTGTTTGTTTGTTTTGTTTTTAACCAGCAATTAGTTTGTCAAACACTTATTGCCATAGATAATAGATCCTGGGGCTTTAATAAACAAAAATTCATGTTCCTTCAAACTAGCATTCTAGGTGAAGTAAAGGAGTTAAACACAATTAATAAAATGTAGTAGAATACTAAGTGGAAAGGAAAAGTTTACATTTCCTAAGAACATGGGAGTCATAATTAAAGTTAGGGTGACATTTAAGAATGCTTGGTGAGGGAGTGAATGTGAATGTGTGAAGGGTACCACAAGTGCAGCATCTGCAACGGGGATATAGATGAGAATGTTGCAGGAAAATGATAGAGTAGCTAAACCCAGAGACAGAAGGTGGGAGTGAGATACTGGTAAATTCTGAAGGACTTTTTAAGGCCCTCACCAAGTGAGATTAGGCTTCCATATGAACAGCAACACGATTTAGGTTTATAGGGGTTTCTCTGGCTGCTAAATTGATCATAGAAACAGTAAGGTAGGCTAGGTGGAAGTGGAAGTCTTCCCAGCACTCGGGAAAGCAGAGATAGGCAGATCTCTGGGTTTGAGGTCAGCTTGGTCTGTAGAACAAGTTCTAGAACAGCCAGAGATATACACAGACAGCCTGTCTCATAAAATAAACAAAACAAAATAACAGCAAGGTATTTTGGCTAGCATTTTAGTATACACATATATACACATATACACATATAAGCAAATGTTTTATAACTGAAACGATACATTTACTAACAATACTATTTTTTGTTTCTGTTAGGAGAAAGGAATTCTGGTCAAATTACGGTAGATTTGTTTGATTCCACATCTTGTCGGTGACTAACACTGTCAAATAAGTTATAGCCCTGACTTAATAAGTAAAATTTTGGTTGTATATTCAGACAAAATGAATAAAATGTAAATTACAAATAATAAAAGCTAAAAATTAAATACCTAAAATTCTTCTAATAAACTGCTACTAAAGAGTTGTTGCTGTTCCCTAGGGACAACTGCTTTCATAAAATATTTTTGGTTCAGATTTCCTGGGGATTTAACTCCATGCTTCTAAATGATATGTTTATAGTGTCTGTGTTTTTGGTTTATCAACTTTAGACATTCTCTCTTGACTTCTTGCTATGACAGATGTTTTCAGTCCCACTTCTCACTACTGACCTTCCTCGTTCATCGGTCACTGACTTGGCGCCTCTCTGGGGTTCTGCCCAGAAGATTTAGCCTTCCTCCTTCGCCTCAGCCCCTCTGTGAGTATTTTGCTCCCTACACTTTGCTGACCAGTTCATGTTCTTCTATCTGTCTCCATCCTTCAGAACCATGGGCAAACTATGTAGTTTTTGAAAAAAATTTAAGAATTTTTATTGGCTTAGGTTCATATTGGCACTTTGGAACTCTTGAATAATAGACTAGAATATTAGGTCAAAAGGGTTTTTTTTATATGTATACACTTGAAGAATTTAGTTTTTGTTTTGCTATTAAAATGTTTTGAAGATTTGTTATTTTACATACATGAATGCTTTGCCTGAATGTATGTCTGTACACCTGTGTGCCTGGAGTTCAAGTAAGTCAGAAGAGGCTGTCAGATGACCTGGAGTTGAAGTTACAGATGCTTGTTAGCCACTATGCCAATGCTGGGAACTGAACCCAGGTTCTCTGCAAGAGCAACAAGTGATCTTGACAACTGAGCCATCTCTGCAACCCACTTTCTGTTTTTTAAAGAGATAGATGATATATTTGCCATATTTCATTCTTCAAACAACTAAATTTTCTCATGTCAGCATCTACTCTTTCAAAGTATACTAAATAGGTATGTAATTTTTTTTCATATCCTGGTACTATAATATTTCTTTCATTTTGAGTTTTTAAAGTTGTAATTAAAAATACTTGAATTATTATTGAATTTTTCCAGCAAAAATATTTTTATGTTCCAGTTATTTCTCTTCTAGGAATAGCCATTTCTAAGTCAAGAAGATAGGCTTTAAAAGTTTTGGTTGCTTTAGAAAGGTTTTACAGGTCAGAACTCTCCCTTTTATTACTAGAAAGTGAATAAAGGATAAAGTCAGTCATGATTCGGATCACAGAAGTATATTATTTCCATCACCTTAGATGGAAAAGATTTGAAAATGAATTTGAAGCATGATAGAGGGATATACCAGAAAGTGAATCAATATGCATCTGTATATTCATTACTTTCTTTGTGGCTATGATCAATACAGAATCAGCTTAAGGAAAAGTTCGTTTTGTTTGGATCATGGTTCTATTTCTCCCCCCCCCCCCACCAAGATTCTACCGCCTACCACCCACCCAATTGCTTATGGTTTTAAAAAGTATAGTTTTTCATGGTCAGGAATAGTGTTGCAGCAGGAAGATAGATCACTTTCCTGGAGCTCTTTATAGCCTAATGGATCAGGATTCAGAGCATTTGTGCTAGAACCAGAAATTACTATCACCTTTAAAGCCTTGTCTCACCAGTCCACTTCTGCTAGTTAGGCCACAATCCTCAAATTTTCACAACTTCCTAAAACTGCAGCACCAGCTGGTGGCCAAATGCTCCACGCGTGAACATACATGATGTTTCATATATTTTTAAACCATAATAGAGTGTATCATAGCTGGTTCAATACTGTCTTACTTGATATGCCTTGTATTGAACCTGGTATGGCCTGATGCTTAGCTTAGATTATTTTCTCCCATACACCTAGGTCTAAGAAGTAGTGGAAGATTTGCAGGGGTGGGGGCTGTTGAAATCTCTAGCTTTGGCTGTCCAGGAACTTGCTCTGTAGAACAGGCTAGCTTTGAACTCAGAGATCTGCCTGCCTCTGCTTTAAAGGCTTGTACCACCACACCCGGCTTGATTTTTTTTTAAAATAGGTTTATTGTGTGTGTATGATTATATTGCCTGGATATTTGTAAGTGTACCACCCTTGGCCAGAAAAGGTTATTGGACCTCTTAGATCTTTAGTTATAGGTGGTTGTGAGCTGCCACATAGATGCTAAGACTGAACCTGGGTCCTTTGCAAGAATAGTAAGTGTTCTTAGGCGTTGAACCAGCTCTCTAGCTCTCAATTCTCTCTCTCTCTCTCTCTCTCTCTCTCTCTCTCCTCCCTCCGTCCGTCCCTCCCTCTCCTTCTCCCTCCTCTCTCCATCTCCCTCCTTCCCACACTCTCTCCCTCCCTCCCTCCCTCCTCTCAAAAGAATGATTTTACATCATATGTATGAGTGTTTTGCCTACTGAGTCATTGCTCTAGCTCTCTCAACAGTGTTTTAGAATACATATATTTGAGTGTTTGTTTTGTATACTGTTTGTATTTTTATAAATATTCTATAGTTACATGAAAATAGATTACTACTTAATCATATAAGTATTTTTACTTTATTATTCAAGGTGATATATTTCTGTATAGGTGACTGTTATTCTGACCTATGTGACTTAAGTTTTCATGTCATGCTTGTCTCAACCAAAAAATATCCAGCCAAATTATTTTGGTACTCATCAATTTAATTTTTAGATAAAAACAGTACTCTTGTACTTGACCAAATCATCAGTCCATGCAGTTACAGAGATTGAACCAATCTATGTATATATATAAAAGTACACATACATATGTATTAATTTGCCTTTTAATTTTTTGGTATGTATGGTTTACCTGCATATATTTTTGTATATTTTGTGCATGCCTGGTGCACATAGAGTCTAGAAGAGGGTATCTGATCTCTGAAAATTGTAGTTACAGATGGCTATGAGCCACGATTTGGTTGCTGGAACCAAACCTAGGTACCTTCACAAGTAATAAATATTCTTTACTGCTGAGCAATCGTGTATATTTTTAGGCTTGTGGTAATATTTTTAGTTTTGGGTGTTTGTGTGGACTCAGTAATTATTATTTGTGTTTCGGATTACAAAATTCATTTTTAGCAGTACAAGAAGCAGGCCAGAGAGATGGGTCACTGGGTAAGGGTTCCTGTCCCGAAGCCTGACCACCTAAATTCAATTTATATGGTAGAAAGGGAGAACTAAGTCCTGCAAGCTGTCCTTTAACTTCCACATGCACAGTATGGTGCAGTGTACATGTTCACACTATAAATGATGTAAAAAAGAAAAAAAAATTTAAGAAACAAGTTCTAAGGTTCATCCACAATCTTGTTCATCCTAGTTTGATTTCTTTGACTTCCTTATTCTTTGTATCACACTTTGCTTTAGAATTCTGTAGTTTTGTCACTACCAGCTATGCATTGTTATGGAGAAATAAATCTGAGACCAACTTGATTCTTCTGCCCACATTTTTTTTTTACTTGATTTCCTTCTCCTAGATGCCCATGTTATTGCTTTAAGTTTAGTACTTCTTGCTCAAATATGTTCTATTTATTCTATATTTTTATTTTCTTGTGAATTAGTTTAAGCTGTATTTATTACGGAAAGCTTATATATGACTTTTAAACACTGAGACATTTCTCTAGCTTCAACTTTTATAGTTAGTCTTTTTTATTTTTTAAACTACATTTTAAAAGTAAACTTATACAGTATCTTATTGTCAGCGTTTTGAGATACAGGTAAAGGAGGCAGTTTCACACTGTCGACCTCAGCAGCCTAACATATTCCCAAAGAGTTTTAGGAAAATTGACTCAGGCCAAACCAGCATTTGTGAATTTGACTTGAAAAGAAGTCAGGACTAGACAGCATATTATGAAGCAGACAGAGTTTAGTAAACATTTTAATACAGGTTTAAGCATGTATTAATAGATGTCTTGTAGGTTTACAAATGGTGAGGAAAAAAGTCTTCCCTCAGGAATATTGGAAGTTAGAATATTTTTACTGTAAGCAGGGAGTCAGGGGTGGAGGGCTCACAGCAACTCTCATTAGAAACATAGTTTGGATGATGTTTGGAGCTGGCTAGTATTTTTCTTAAAAGGTGGTAGCGAAGGTATAGGCTTGTTCTTGAGATTCTTTTGTTTTGTTTTGTTTTTTGTTTTTTGTTTTTTTTTTAATTTGGTTTTTTCGAGACAGGGTTTCCCTGTATAGCCCTGGCTGTCCTGGAGCTCACTCTGTAGACCAGGCTGGCCTCGAACTCAGAAATCCGCCTGCCTCTGCCTCCCAGAGTGCTGGGATTACAGGCGTGTGCCACCACCGCCTGGCTCTCCATGCTGTCTTAACTACCCGTCAACTCAAAGACCCTCCTACTTCCTGAGGCTGTTCTTGAGATTCTAAAGAACATTGTATTTGTTAGACTATGGGAAGACAATGGATAATTAACATTTTCTACATGTATCCTAAGATAGGACAATATTTTGTGTCTTCTTTTGGTGATGAGGAAACAGCTCAGTCAGTAAATTGCCTGTTCCAAAGCTTGAGAGGATCCCAGTTTAGATTCCCTGCAGGGACTTAATGCTAGAAGGGCCAGGGGCAGCCCTGGAGCTCATTGGCTAGCCAATTTAGTCAAATCAGTGAGCTCAAAGTTCAGCGAGAGACCCTGTCTCAAATCTGAAACCACCAGCTGTTGGTCCTTGCCTTCCAGACTCAAGCACTTATATGCACACACCTTATTTTTCTGTTTTATAATACCACTATAGGTTTTATCCTACTTTATGGATAAGAAAATGAAGCTTGGGAAAAAAATGAGATGACTAAATTTGGCAAGACTAAGGAGAATTGAAATGCAGACTTAGTCCTGACATATAATACCATATAATGTATATGGTCTTCTGTTCTCAGGAATTCCTGCTGCATCAGATTTCAGCAGAGAAGTATGCTGATGATGTTGTATTTAAGCACAAGCTACAACATACAAAGGGTATCAGGATATGTCTAGATAAACTCATCAGGATATGTTTAGAATATAAGAGTCATTTAAGTTTGTAGGGAGAGAGAAAGAATGAGAATTTAGATGACTTTGACAACAGAACAGCTTTATTTAACCTGAGAATGACACACCATGGTCAGATGTAGGTGGTAGAATGTACCTGTTAATTCTAAGGAAGAAAATCCTTTTGGCAGAATATTAGAAAGTCTTTATAAATATGGAATGACTGTTTTTTGCCTGTCTGCTCCATGGTCCCCCCCCCCCCTTTTTTTTAACCAGTTAGGAAGTCAGCTCACTGTAGCCTATGACTCAAATGTAAAGAAAAATATTCTAATTGTAAGCAGTTTTAATGTTGATTAGAAATCTATAAAGATTATTAGATTGGATCTTTAAAAAAACTATAGTAGAAATGTAATAAAATTTGTGCAGTTGTTTGTTGATATATCACTTTATTAGTTACTTTTCTATTACTGTGAAAAAACACCATGACCAAGGCAATTTATAAAAGAAAGTGTTTAATTGGGCTTACAGTTCCAGAGGATTAGACTTTATGATGGTTGAATAAAGGCATGGTGGCAGGAACACCTGAGAATTTGACTCTTAAACAGCAAGCAAGAGACACAGTACTAATCTCAATGCTCACTGCTGCTGACACATCTCCTCCATTAAGGCCATACCTCCTAATCCTTCCCAAACAGTTCTACAAACTGGGAACCAGGTATATGAACATGAGCCTATGAGGGCTGTTCTCATTCAAACCACCACTGGTATTTTTCCAATATTGATTTATTAATGAAGGTTGAGGAAATGATTGTTTGTGTAGTTACAGTAATTACAAAACACACCTCTTTTCTGTTTCTCAACACTATTACAGTAGATGTGTAGCAATTCCTTTGATAGAGTGGTAACATTATTTTGGTAAATCATAATTTACTTAAGAGAATCTACAGAATATTTAGATAAAAGGTTTTATATGTTACCTTAATGGTTTAAAGAATTGGGCATGATGGTGCACTTCTGTAATTTCAATTCTAAGTTGAGGCAGGATTATAAATTCAACGCTAGCCTGGACTACATAGTGAGACTTTACCTCAGAAAGCCAGAAACTTGCAAAGATGGAAAGTTAAAAAAAAAAAGATTCAAAGAGGATCTGCTGTAAAGATGGGACTCTAAGTTTGGGGTCATGGTTTTTGCCTTTAACCCTAGTGCTGGGGCACTAGGGAGGCAGAGCAGGCTATCTAGGGACAGACAGTGAGACCTTGTCTAAAAAACCAAAATGTTTATTTTTATTATTACTATCATCATTGTTATTTGTTTGTTTGTTTATTATTGAGACAGGGTTTTTCTGCATAGCCCTGGCTATCCTAGAACTTGTTATATAGACTAAGCTGGCCTGGATCTCAGAAATTCGCTCACTTACCTCTGCCTCCCAAGTGCTGAGATTAAAGGCATGTGCCACCACTGCCTGGCAGATATTTCTTAATATCTGTTATCTAGTCAGATTTCATATATTCAGTTAACTCATAAACATCTCTCACCTCTTTAATGTTTAGATTCTATAGAAAATTGCTTGCAATCCCAGGTCTTGTCCTTATAATTTCTCACATGTAGCTTCTATTAGTTATATTCATAACAGGGATTCTCTTAACGTGTTTCTCTGTGTGTTTTATATTTGACTCTTTTTTGTTGTTGTTGTTGTTGTTTGGTTTTTTTTGTTTTGTTTTGTTTTGTTTTGGTTTTGGTTTTTTTGAGACAGGTTTCTTCCTGGTTGTCCTGGAACTCACTCTACTGTAGACCAGGCTGGCCTTGAACTCAGAAATCCACCTGCCTCTGCCTCCCAAGTGCTAGGATTACAGGTGTGCACCACCACGCCCCGTTTTATATTTGACTCTTACTATGAGCTTTGAACAGGTTCAGTTTTGCTACATGAGATTACCTCAAAAATAATGACTTTTATCTTTTAAAGATTTATTTGGTTTATTCATTTTACATAGAAATTTTTAAAAATGTAGAAAAAGTAATAAAGTGACATTTCTGAAACTTTTCAGCTTAATGTATTTTTATTTTTTAAGCCAGAGGACAATCTTGCTTTAAAAGAAAAAAAGCAAAACAAGACCCAAAAACCCAGAGAAGGCAAACTTTAAATTTCTGCAGCTTCTTAAAGTAGGAAGATAAAAAGGAGGAAGAAGAAGCTATGTCTTTTGAATCAGGAAAAGTTAAATTTGTTTGAGTAATTCAGAAAATTGGGCATGTTCAACTTAGCCATACCCAGGGGCTCCATAAACAATCGCATAGCTGGAGTTTTTTAGAGATGTTATTTGATAACATAATTATTATTTCAGTATTTGATAATAGAGTGCAAGGTTCTTCTACTTTCTTTGGTTTTCAAAATAATGTATTGCTTGCACAGAGTAGGCCAAGAATTGGATGATGAGATGGCTCTGTGGAAAAGATGTTGTTACCAAGCCTGCTGACCTGAGATTGATTCTTTACATGGTTGAAGAAGTATATCCCTCCCTCCCATCCTTTTTTCTCTGTAGCTTTGGCTGTCCTGGAACACATTCTATACACCAGGCTAGCCTTGATCTCACAGATATCTGTCTGCCTCTGCCTCCTGAGTGCTGGCATTAAGCCAGCTGTGGGATAAGACCCAAATCAAAATGACAAAATGGTTTACTAGCACCTAATTATAACAGCCATGGCTGGTTGGTTTTGTGTGTGTATGTTAGTTACTCATGTATTGAAATACATTTGTCTATCCTTCACGGTTATTATTCATACTAATACTCAACTCATAACATTTTTAGCCAGTGGGGCTTCTAACTGATAGCTTTTGTTTTATTTAGTATTGAGAAGAGCCTAACACATTTTATTGAGTATTGAGAAGAGCCTAACATATTTTTTCCTTATGCCTCAGACTTAGAATCTGTCATTTCTTCACAAAACCCTGCTTGTATTAGAAGACCATATTGTGGATACTAGGAATGTTCATCATACTGAGATGACTGTTTCCCTGAACCTTTTCTGGTGTATAAGCCTAGTTTTTAAAAAAACACTTTATGAATTTGTATTGATCCTAATAATTCATGTTTGTTCACTTTTCATATGCTCTCATCTTTTTAGAGACATGTCTGACAGGATCTTCTTTTCCCACCCTCCAAAAGCTGAAATCAGAGAGTATACACTATTATGCTTACTCTTAGTTTTTGTGGATTCATGCCTCTCCCCCTGCCCCAAATTAGTTGATTATTTCTCAGAGCGAGGTCTGATTCTATAGCCTGGGCTGCAAGGGAAGATCCTATTTAAAACAACAGCAGCAATAACCACAACCATTATAGTGTCATATGTCTGTAGTCTTAGCAAAGAGGCTAAAGGGTAAGGCCAGCCAGTCTACATACAAATTTCAGGCCCACTAAGACAAAATCGTGCCTTAAACAAAACAAAACAAAACAAAACAAAAAACCTGAAAAATCAACCAAATAAAACTACTTGATTGCATGAATTTCATTTGCTCGTGGCTATGGCTACTGTAATTTTTCTATCTATCGAAACCTTAGAGAAACAATTTCCACTTGCACTTTTCCACCTTAACCTTGTTAGTGTTGTTCTAGTTATCTTTACTGCTTATGCTGAAGACGGTTTTGGCTTTCTTTTTTGAACCCAATGGCCTTAATTGAGATAGTGTTTCCATGCTGTAGAAGAGTGAACTTATCATTGTTGGCTATTTACTCTGTTAAACATATTAGCCTCTTTGTTTTCCTGCTTTCCTCTCTGGCAAAAACCCTGATATATTCTGAGGATGTCTCTCAGTGGTAGAAGACTTGCCTAGTGTATGCAAGGTCCAAAGTACAGTCTATAACTCTGCAAAGACAGCCCCTCTCCCAACATATACAACATATATGTGCTGTAGAAATTTAACATTAAGTAAGTTTTCCCCTTTCAAACAAGTATCTCATCTTGTGTTTCCTATTTTAATACATTTGTGTCATTTTAAGAACTAAGATGAGATATAATATGTTCAAATGTAATAAACAACATATATACAAATAATAGTAGATAAACATATCTATGTTCACAGTATTATACAACCATTAACCTTTTCTAGTTTCAAAACCATTTCACCACTTCATCAAGTATCTTCAGTGTTTGTGTTATTTATAAGTATGTACCAACATGCCTAGCATGGTTTTTAAAGAATGACTGCTTTCTTTTTAACTATGTATACATTTGTGTCTGTATATGGGTTTGTGCATTTGAGGCCAGAAGATGGCATCGTCTCCCCTAGAGCTGGAGTTACACCTAATATGGGTATTGGGAATCAAACTCAAGTTTTCTGCAACTGCTATATCATCTTTTTCTTTTTTTCTTTTCCTCTTTTCCTTTCTTTCTTTCTTTTTCTTTTATTTTTAGATTTATTTATTTTATGTATATGAGTACAATGTAATTGTCTTCAGATACCAGAAGAGGGCATCGGATCCTATAATAGG
Source organism: Apodemus sylvaticus (assembly GCF_947179515.1). Taxonomy (NCBI): domain Eukaryota; kingdom Metazoa; phylum Chordata; class Mammalia; order Rodentia; family Muridae; genus Apodemus; species Apodemus sylvaticus. The sequence goes on along the minus strand of NW_026262993.1, from coordinate 54,372 downwards.
TGGTTGTGAGTCACCATATGGTTGCTGGGAATTGAACTCAGGACATCTGGAAGAGCAGTCAGTGCTCTTAAATAACGAACCATCTCTCAAGCTCCCTGGTATATCATCTTTTAAGCTCTGAGCCATCTATCCAACTTTTTTTTTTTGTTTTTTTTTGTTTTTTTTGTTTTTTGAGACAGGGTTTCTCTGTGTAGTCCTGGCTGTCCTGTAACTCACTCTGTAGACCAGGCTGGCCTCGAACTCAGAAACCCACCTGCCTCTGCCTCCCAAGTGCTGGGATTACAGGCGTGCGCCACCACGCCCGGCTATCTATCCAACTTCTAAAACTGGTTTTTGAACATTTAAATCTCCCAAGCTCGCCCTACTTTTGGAAAATGTATTAAGAACAAATACATTCCAATTCTTCCAAGGGTTATCATTGCTCCATGTATGAAGTTGAAACTTAATATGGCTAACAAACGCCTTTACTTTCCAGTTTTTGCCATTTTGTCTTGTTTCATTTATGCCTCTTTGTTCAGTATAGGCCCAGTTCTTCATTGTAGATATTCTATAAGTCTTTCTCTTTCCCTTTCTCCCTTCAAGGCAGGGTCTCATTATTAGTCACGGTCATTTTGCAACTTAACCCACCTCTACTTCCCATGTTCTGGAATAAAATGTGTGTGTCCCTCTGTGCTGCACCCCCTTCCCCCTTTTTAAACTTTTGAGATTAGACATCACAATATAGACTTGGCTGGCCTCAGAGTTGTGGTGCTCTTCCTGCCTTTTTTTTTTAAAGCTATTAAAGATTGTTATATGCCCTTCTTTTGTACTTCTTTAACCCCTATTCCTTGTACTACTTTTAGGTTACCTATTTCACATTGTCCTTACTTATATATTTTTCTGGAACAATGAACCCATGATAGTCAAATGCTAGGTAATACAATACAGGCTGCAACTATAATGAATAGGATTTTTAACAGAAGTCAAGATTATTTAATAAATTATTTTTAAAAAGGTTTCAAAGATAGGAGGGTAGTTCTTGAGCTAGACCTCAAAGGAACCATTCCCATCAACACTAAAGTGTGTATGTGTATTCTTTTTTAGTAGCTAGCAACATAGTTGGGATTCAGTGAAACGTATATGATTATAAACATAATAAGTTTAAAATGCAAATCATATCTTAATGGTATTTTAAAATACAGATTTTATCTGTTTGCTTTGCTTATTAGATTTATAAAATCTGTGTTCAAAATCCAAAAAAAGAAGTTCTTTGTGTTAAAATACAATTTAATTCTTTATTTTTATCATTTTGTTGTTGTTGTCTGCATGTTGTGATGTACATTAATTACTTTATTGTTAGTTGGACAAAATAATTGATCAAAACAGCTTTAGGAAGAATTGTTTATGGTTCATCAATTATTTAGTTCGTCATGCTTGGTAAGGTATGATAGCTGCAATGTGACAGCAGTAAAATGATGGGAGTGGGTATGAGTCTTGTATTCTGTTTCACAATCCTTTTAGAATAGTTCCAACCACATTCCAAATTAAACTGTTTTAGAAGCACCCTCAGACATGCACAAGAGGTGTGTCTCCCAAGTAATTTCAAATTCCAGTAGATTGACAAATGAAGATGGACCTAATAGCCCTATATGAAGTTGTAATTGTTGAACTAAAACCACCTTTGATTGCTCAAAGTTATGGAGTTAGTGCTTCCATAGTTACCAGCACACTGTTTGGCATTTTATAGTACTCTGTGTTGTATTATATTTGCTTTCATGATTAGATGGCTTATCTTGATGATGGGCAAGTACTGTATGAGAATCATGTACTCATTTAGATTTCTGGCAAGTCCTTTCTAAACTGCTCTTAAGTCCTTACTCACTGCCCAGTTTGAATCAGTCAGTCCTCAGCTCTCTTGACAAAATAATAACTTTTCTGGTGATTGTTGTGTATACTTACTATCATGATTCTTATCCTGCCTTCAAAGATGATAGTATATTAAAAGTATCAAATTATATAGTATACCTATTATATATACCTATAGGTATATATAGTATACCTCTAATGTCAGTTACACTTACTTAAGGATATTTGAAAAACTCATGCGATCTGCCCATTACAAAGACATCCTTATTTTATTACATCCATCTCTGTAAACTCTTAAGGTTATACTCTTCCTAACCTGTTGTTTGATGATCCTTTGTTGGCCTTTGTTTTTCTACCTTACTAGTTCCTTGTCTCGATTCTTAATTTTCTGCCCTCATCATCTATTCTTCATGGCAGAACACTGTTTAGAAGAGAAGAATCTTATGATACCATCACTATTTCTGTAGGCACCAGCTATTCTTAGAAAGCTATTCCTGTTGCATAGTTGAATGTACCTCAAGGCATCATGGCAATCAGACAGATGTTAATGTAAGTAAGAGTTGAAAACACTCGGCAATTCTGACGTAAAAGTGCTTTTGGTTGTTTTTTTAAGAATTAGTCTTAAAGGCTATAGAAAACTTGCCATTTCTGATTTGATTTGACTTTTGATTTTCTTTCAACTAAAATCTCTTGTGAGAATCAGCCTTATTTGCATTTTGATTGCCTCTCATAAAACCTACCCAGAATGCTAAGAGCTTTGGTTGAATCCCAAGGTAGATGTAGGAAGACAAAACAATTCCATCTGGATAGGTTAATATACCCATGGCTTCCTTGTTGTATGGAAATGTTATAGTTATGAAGCAGCATTTTAATAGTTTTCATAGTTTATAGCTTATTTATGGTCATACTTTACCTGTTGGAGAAAAACTGTTTTAAAGTTTTTATTGAAATTTTCTTTTTCCACAGAACTCAACAAAAATCCAGTGGGAGGCTTTTCAGCAGGTTTAATAGACGACAATGATCTCTATCGTTGGGAAGTCCTTATTATTGGTCCTCCAGATACACTTTAGTAAGTATACTGGAACTGACTGACATCTTCACTCCTTCAACTAAAATTAAAACTTAATTTTGAAAATTGAAAAAAATTCTAAAGTAGCAAGCAAAATGGTTATATCGAGTATCATTTCAATGTGATCATGTGTAGAGCCTTTGTGTTATGCTTGAAGCTCTAATGTCTAAAACATGTTTTTAAAAAGATAGCTTCAGAAATTTAAGCTATGTTGCTGCTGGAATAAATATGTTATGAAAAGCTTTTTCTAGTGAGGTTATATGTAACCCTCCCCCCCCCACACACACACACACAGGGTTTTTCTGTGTAGCCCTGGCTGTCCTGGAACTTTCTCTGTAGACCAGATTAACCTCAGAATCAGAGATCTGCGTGGTTCTGCCCCCTGAATCCTGGGATTTAAGATGTGTGCTATGTGCTACTATTGCCTGACTGTAAATAATTTACACACACACACACACACACACACACACACACACCCCTTCTATAATTTAGGATATTAATTTTTGTAAGCTTGGAGGAGAAGAGAAAATTTCATCTCTAATTATATATTTATGTGTGCTTCTGTGAGATTATGTTCATGTGAATGAAGGTGCACTAGGAGGCCATAGCTGTTGGATCCCCTGGAGCTGGAGTAACACCTGATTATAAACTGTTTGCTATGAGTATTAAGATCAAATTCAAATCCTTTAGAGGCTCTTAACCTCTGAGCCATTGCTCCAGCCAAAAGAGAAAAAAGTCCTATGCAATTTAGAGAAATTTCTCAGTAGTTAAGAGTACTGAGGTCCTAGGTTCAATTCCCTATGGAAATGATTTTCCTTCTCATGTTTACCATGCCTTGACCCCAAAGGAAACACCATAATTAAGGATGACAGTTTTACTATTTTTTTAACACCACTTTTTAAAAATAATTTATTTTTCTTTTATGTTCATTAGTGTTTTGACTTCATGTAGCTCTGTGTGAGGGTGTTTGATCTCCTGGAACTGGAATTATAGACAAGTGTGAGCTGCCATGTGGGCTCTGGGAATTGAACCCAGGTCCCCTGGAAGAGCAGCCAGTGCTCTTAACTGCTTAGCTACCTCTCCAGCCCCAGTTTTACTGTTCTTAATGCCTTATTTATTAAAGAATAAGATTGCAATTTTTTTCTTTTTAAAAACAGCTCCTTTTAATGTAATTAAGTCAATTAATATCTATGTGTATGGTGTTTTGCATGCATATATATTCACTGTGTTTGTCTGGTATCTGAGGAGGTGGATGGCATGGGAACCTCTAGAACTGTAGTTATAGATGGCTGTGACCTGTCCACCAATAGGTGCTGGGAATTGAACCTAGGGCCTCTGGAAGAACAGCCAGTACTCTTAACTAATGAGACATCTCTCTGGCCCTGAGATTTTTACATAGAATGTATTCTGTATATCTGTGTTTTATGACTTAAGGGAACTTTCAAGGTCTATTTTAATAATTTTATAACCTGGTCTTCACAGAGTATAGTTTATAAGACTATATTTTGTTAGTTTAGTGTTAGGACATAAAATAACTTATTTACTGACTACCAGTTGTTGAAAATGAGGCGAATGAGCTAGAGAATGATAACAGATCTTTACATCTGCAATTCTTTGGGACTGCACTTCCTTCTTGTAAGTCCTTCCCCCTAGCCCTCAAGTAGCTGTTTGAATATATATATATATTCAAAAAGTGGATATATATAAAAAGAAGGGCTGGTGAAGATGACTCAATAAATGTTTGCTATAGAAATGTGATGACAATTCCCAGAACCCATGTAAAAAAAGTGTAATGTAGTAGCCTGTGTTTGTGATCCCAACACTCCTGTTGCAAGATGAGAGATAGAAATAGGAGAATTAACCCAGTTATCTTGGAGTAGACATTTGGCAGAAATGAGGGAAGCTCCCTCAAAAATAAGGTGGAAAAAGAGAGGAAAAAGTTAAAGCAATGTGGGAGTTCATGTTTTACACAGTGGACAAAGGGTGGTTCATGCTTTGTTATAGTTTTTAGCAGTCATTGTTGCTCATATGTTTGTTTTGTTTTTGATTTTGTTTTTGGATTTGGTTTTTTGAAACAGGTTTCTCTGTGTAGCCCTAGCTGTCCTGGAAATCACTCTGTAGACCAGGCTGGCCTTGAACTCAGAAATCCGCCTGCCTCTGCCTCCCAAGTGCTGGGATTAAAAGCTTGCGCCACCACTGCCCGGCTTCATATGTTTCTTTGAAAACAACATATGTTTCTTTTAAAATTGATATATTTGCATCCATCAGTTTTGCCAGTTGATTTAGGTGAATCTGGTCATGGCATGGCATTAGGATTCTTTCATAGATGCCAGTAGCCACTGGAAACCAGTTTAGAGATAACTCCCTCACAATCACATTGTTATTTGAGGTAAACTTTATAAATTTTGCAAATCATTCTATGTAAGTAACCTGGTCTATGATCCTAACACAGTTCTGGTCTGTTCTTCATGTTTATTCTTCTGTGTTTAAAATAGTGTTTGGTTTTATTCCCTCCAGGCATAGTACCTCTAGGGGATACAGAGGAACATTTTGATGATAGGATTCCTTTACCCTTAGTGTAGCTATAAAATAATGAGAATTATTCTCCTAAACCAAGTTCTTATGGAACATTGTTTAGGAATCCAGGCTTAAAGCTTCAACTCTTAAGGGATCACTGAATTTTTTATCCTTACATGCATTTGTGTCAAGTATTATTAGTTGATCAACAAACACACACACTTCTGGGTTTTTAAAAGATAGCTACTCGAGCATGTGGTGCAAACTTTTAATCCCAGCACCAGGCAGCAGGGCTCCATAGTGATACCCTGTCTCATATAAAGTCCATATAGTAAGACCATTTTAGTTAACAGCTCATTATTTTTATTAACACCCCATTTTACTGCCCCCTCCCCGCGCACGTGTGTGAGGCCAGGTTGGCCTCAAACTCAGAAATTTGCTGGCTTTTGTCTCTTGAGTGCAGGAATTAGAGGCATGTATAACTACTGCCCAGCTTATTTTTATTATCTATAATTATGTGCTCATGTTGTAGAAATTTTAAATCCCAATCCCGAGTTTCTACCCTCCTTTGATCATTCAGTTCCTGGATAAAAGACACACTCAAACTTTGTATTTGTAATAAGCCTTAATCAGCATTAAGAGCTGGGGAGATATCTATCCTCTATACTATTATTTCTGTTTCCCAGCCAATAGTCCTATTATATAATTTGCCATGTTTCTTCTGGGTTGCACTTAACTCTAACTGGCCATACAACATGGCCATTACTTCAAGATTAATCTAACTGGTGGCAGCTTCTCCTCCATTCACTTCCTTCTTTCCCTTTCTCAAGGTTTTCCTCTGACCACCAGCCCTGGAATCCTAATCCCTGCCTATGTCTGTAGGCTGTGAGCATCTTTATTTACCAATGGGAAGTAACTTGGGGCCCAGGTCACATAGCATCAATTGACTCTACTTTAGGACTCTCTGGTCTTTGGAGCAATGCTAATACTGGTCTTGAGGAACCAGTATTAGCACTAGAATACAAGCAATATCAAGCCAACCCAGTACATATACAGGTCTCTGTGTAGGTATGTGTATGTGAGTGGAGTTGCTTCTCAGAGGTTGAACTTGTAAGATCTCGTTGGAACTGTGCTTGTAGTGGTTGTGAGCCACCTGACTCCTCAAACAGATCAATGCTGTTAACTGCTGAACCATCTGCCATCTATTCAACTCTGGTTGTGGGTTATAAAATGTATTTCTCACTGTATGCTTCTAAAAGTGTTGGCTGTTGGTTTGTAATGTGAATAGCAGACATGTTTGTGGCAACTTTGAATGTACTAATGAGACACTGGCCACTTTATCCAGTGCTTTTCTGAAATCTATAACTTTTGTTTAGGGAAGAAGAGACCGTGTGCCTGGGACAGGTCCTGAGAAAATAGCTAGAAAGGTGTCAGGACAAAGGACAGGGAAAGACTTTATAAATGGAAGCTTTCTAAAATGTTACTTGTTGGGGGAGATAGGTACTAGGACAATTTTATTAGAGTTTGAAAGAAAAACCTGAGATCTGGCAAACTAAATCTTAATAGCTTCTTAGTGGAGGACAACGGAGGAGATAAGGAGAAGACCCTGCCATTTAAACTGTCCACATAAGAGGTTAGTTTACATGGCTGTGGTGGAGGGTGGGAGGGAGCTTAGAAAAAGAGTAAGGAAGCACAAAATGTTGGGGAAAGGGCCAAGTGGTAAGGCAGTGGCTCTCAACCTGTGAGGCACAACCCCTTGTGGTGGTTGAATGACCCTTTCATAGAGGTCATATCAGATACCATCCTGCATATCATATTTACATTTATGATTCATAACAAAAGCAAAATTACAGTCATGAAGTAGCAGCAAAAAATTATTTTATTGTTGGAGGTCGCCACAACATGAGGATTGCAACATTAGGAAGGTTAAGAACTACTGTGTTAGGGAAGTGTGCTTACAAAAGAAAGATAAAGGACTGGAGAGATGGCTCAGCAGTTAAGAGCACTGACTGCTTGCTCTTCCAGAGGTCCTGAGTTCAATTCCCAGCAACTACATGGTGGTTCACCACCATCGTTAATGGGATTTGATGCTCTTTTCTGGTGTGTCTGAAGATAGCTGCAATGTACTCATATATAAAATAAATAAACCTTAAAGGAAGGGGTGGATGGGGGAACAGGGGGAGGGAAGAGGGCTTATGGGACTTTCGGGGAGTGGGGAGCCAGAAAAGGGGAAATCATTTGAAATGGAAGTAAAAAATATATCGAATAAAAAAAAAGATAAAGAAGACAAGGAAAAGCAGACAGACTTAAATGACATTTACAAGGCTGTTAATTCTAAGTACTTTATAGTATGTTCTTAAAAAGCACTTATTGACTTAAGTGCAAGAAAGTGATCTTGTAGTTATTTCAATAATGTGAAGAGGATAGACTGATTGAAAATAAGTTGGCATGGATTTGAGTGGTATTTAAATCTCAGTGATAGTGGTCTGAGGTGTTAACTCAGAGAAAGTGTTATGCCAAAATTCTGTAAAAATATGGTATGCTGTTTTGTGATAGTATAACTAACCTTCACTTAATTACTAAAGGACACTCCACACTATTTACAGTCTGTGTAATCAGTGCCTAGTACATTTAAGTGTTACTTTAAGACTGATAGTTGCCAGGGCTGTTACAGAGAGAAACATCTTGAAAAACAAAACAAAAAGATTGATAGTTACTGAGTATTTATGTAGTGTGATGGCTTATATGCTTGTTCCAAGCAGTGGCACTATTAGGAGGTGTGGCCTTGTTGGAATAGGTGTGTCACTGTGGGTGTGAGCTTAAGACCCTCACCCTAGCTGCCTCGAAGTCAGCCCTACTAGCTGCCTTCAGATGAAGATATATAACTCTCAGCTTCTCCTGTACCAGTGAGTATCTGGATTCCTGCTTTGATGACAATGGACTAACCTCTAAACTGTAAGCCAACCCCAATTAAATATTGCCTTTTATAAGACTTGCCTTGGTCGTGGTATCTGTTCACAGTAGGAAAACCCTAAGACATGTAGTTATTTTACCCATCTTCACCTAGCATAATGTTTTTAAAATCTGTATCCAATATTGAATTTTTCTAGTGCTGCCAAGAATAGATTTTCTTAGCCAGGTTTGGTGGTGCATGGCTTTAATCCCAGCATTTGGGAGGAGGCAGAGACAAGCTGATCTTTGAATTTGAGGCCAGCCTAGTCTATAGAGAGAATTCTAGGACAGTCAGTGCTACAGAGAGAAACCCTATCTTGACCCAAACTGCTTCCTCCTAGTAACTTTTCTTATGTGTATAACATTTGGAAAGAAAGGACCAAGCTCTTTAGGCAAGTGCTGGACCACTGACAGATTCTGAACGCCAAAATAGAGTTTTTTGTTTTTGTTTTTAATTGAAAAGGGGGTCTTGATATGTAGTTTGGGTTACTTTAAATTCAGTAGGCCTTCTGCCTCATACTTTCCAATGCTAGATTATAGGCATGTGCCATACCCAGTTAAGACTTTTGTGATTTAATTTACAAAAATAACAAAAGGAGGTTTTGTGCCAGAAATATGACCTTGGTTTTCAAATGTTCAGCAGTTGGTTATATAATTCCTTAACATCATGTTAATTGTTCTACCAATACTTTCTACATGGAGAAATATTTTTACTTATGTCTTTTTTCGTCCCCATAGTCAAATCTTTTTATGTGTGAACAATAATAAATACAGTCTGTCTGTCTACTTTGTGATTTTTACCTATGAGTTTTTTAGTTCCTCTGTCCTAACTTGACATTGAAAGTTTGTATACTCACAAATTGGCTGCCACTAAGCCAGGTGGTTTTTTTTTTAATTTTTTAATTTATTAATTATTTTATTTATTTATTTATGTAAGGTGGTTTTTTTGGGGAGTGGGTAAAGTGAGGTAGGAGAGGCACAGGTAGATGATCCTTAGGTAAAGTAGAGGATAAGTGAATCCATTTTAAAAAAACATTTGAGAACTAGCGTAATTATTAGAAAAACTTCTGCCTTAAAATTTTTTAGGGCAACACTATTAAGTAAATTTGACAATTACTTATTTAATTACACAATTTAGAGGGGCAGTAGCTACTTTTTAGCATGAGAATTCCAGTCAGATATTGTGAAGCTTTTGAATGAATTAAATCAACCAAAATGAAGTGACCTGGGAGAAATGAGGTGCAGATATTTTGTAGAGACTTTTCTAATACCCCTTTACATATATTCTTGGCTCTTTTATGGATTTCTAGCTTTCTCAAATTCTGTCTGTCTACTTATTTTCTACTCTAATTTTAAAATGCTTATTTTTAAGACTAATTACTTTCTTTTTAATCCTTGATATCTGTGCTACCTTTTATGTTCATCCCTCCATGGGAAAAAAACAGCTTTTAAAAAAACTAAAAAGATTGTGTTCATGTGTCTGAATGAGTAATATAAACATCACATGGGTGCAGGTGCCCCTGGAGGCCTGAAGAAGGCACTGGATCCCTGAAATTGGAGGACCAGGCAGCTGTGAGCTGCCACATGCAGATGCTGAGAACTGAGCCTTTGCAAGAGTAGTAAGTGCTCTGTGTCATTCCTCCAGCCTTACATCGTTCCTTTTTCATGGTTATGCTTTATACTAGCTTTATTTTATTTTATTTTTTTCACTTCTAGCTAATTTCTGATGACTTATTATTTGGAGGCCGGGTCTCATGTATCCAAGACTAGCCTTCAGTACCTTGCTATATATTAGAGGACCTCTGTTCCTAGTTGTCTTTCTGCTAGTCTCCTCCCATTGCCTCAGAAACTAGTTTTATTCCTTTTTTAGAGACCTTTATTTGTATTATGTACCACCCTCTTTTAATCCCCTACCCTTAAAATCAAGAGAAAAGATCTTTCTCAGGCTGATATGGTCTTTATTATTTGACTAGGCTGGCCTTGAACTTATGAGAATCACCTTGAGTTGCCAAGCATGCACAACCACACAGACTCTCCATATATAAATGTTAATTTTTTCACCAAATTATCCCCTTCATTGTGCGCTTTACCATTTTTCCATTTAATCTTTTATGAACTTTTTCTTACTGTTTTCATCAAGTGTGATTTTCTTTTCAGACTCTGAGCCCTCAGCTTACCTCCTTACTATTTGGAAATATTTGATATTAATAGCACGCCCTAGCTCCCCACGTCCCCTTTAATGTTTACCCTGTGCATGCAGTGCCTATGGAGTCCAGAAGAGGGCGGCTGATAGCCTTGGAATTAGAGTTACAGATGCTTGTCTCTGTGTGTGTTGGGAATTAAACCCTGGTTTTCTGGAATATCAGCTAGTTCCCTCAACTGCTAAATAATCTCAAACATTTTTTAAGCAGAAAAAAGTAATAAAATCCAGTATTTATAATTAAAATTTCAATCTGTACTGAAATGTGCAAAGCACATTAAAAGGATCCCATGTCTTATATCCTACAGTTGATAACTGTTACATGTAACGTGTTGTTCTTATTGTTATTATTGCTGTCATCATCATCATCATCATCATCATCATTTGATTTTGTTTTTGAGACAGGGTTTCACTATGTATCTTTGGCTGTCCTGGAACTCACTCTGGAAACCAGGCTGGCTTCCAACTCAGAGCCTGGCTTTTTTCTTTTGAGATAGGATCTCTGCCATTTTTTCTTTCCTATATTCTTTTTAAAGATTAATTTATGTTTATGAATGCACTGTAGCTATTTTCACATATATCAGAGGACATCAGATCCCATTACAGATGGTTGTGAACCACCATGTGGAATTGAACTCAGGACCTCTGGAAGAGCAATCAATGAGTGCTCGAACTGCTGAACCATCTCTCCAGGCCCTCACTTTTTTTTAGTATACATATATAGCAATATCTCTATTCATAATCCCGCACTACAATCCTCCAAGCTCATAACCACAGTGACTAGAGACTTCCCCCAAACTTGAAGGATGAAGAACAGCATTCTGTTGAGTGTTCACATTACACATGGGCTTAAACAGACCAGCAAATAGTCAGCAGGATTGGAACCTGTGCTTGGAAAAGGGATTTCTAGTCTATTGCCTTAACCACTTGGCTGTGACCACAGCTCTGTTTCTATTTTTATGTCAGTGTACAAACATCTGTCCCCATCTTTTAAAAATTACTTATTAGTGTGAGTGTGCATAATGTGTATGTGGGTATGTGCTCCACAGCATAGATAAAGAGGCCAGGTGACAAATTTGTAGAGTTTGTTCTTTCCATCCATCTTTAAGTAGGTTTTGGTGACAGAGCTCAGGGGTCAGGCTTGTGTATCAAGTGCCTTTATTTCCTGAACCATCTTATCAGTCTAATATATACCTTTTAGAGATTGGGTCTTGCTGTGTAGCCCAGGATGACCTTGAGCTAGATATCAGGTGCTAGAATTCCATGTGAATATCACCATTTAGTCATTTTTGCTTCCTAAGGCTGACTTGATTTCTTCTAGCTGTATGGACAGTTACTTGTGAGTTGCCATTTGGGTGCTGGGAATCAAACCTATATCCTCTGCAAGAATAAGTACTCTTAACAATTGAATAATTTCTGTAGTCTCCAGTTAGCATTCACATAATTCATCTGCTCAGGGATTGCTATTCACAGTGGACTGGGTCCTCCCATGTCAGTCATCAGTCATGACAATCTTTCACAGACATTATCATAGGCAAATATGACCCAGAAAATTCTTTAATGGAAGTGTTCTCCTTTCAGGTGGTTCTAGGGTCAAGTAGATAATAAAAACTAACCAAGACACAAGCCATTTTCAGAGTGTTACTGGGTAGTACATTAGATAGTACAGACAGAGTATCAATATTGCAGCATTTCCATTCTGGAAAGTTAGTAGTATAAAACCTCTCTGGGAGACGTTTTTATTTATTACTGTCCTTCTAATGAAGTTTTAATATATGATGAAATGAACAAACGAGATAAATAGAAGTATGGCAATCTGATACCAGAAAGGGAAATCACAAAATATATGCCTAAACTTTAAGATGAGAAAGAGGTCTGGGTATGACCAGAGCATAGAAGAAAGATTATTTGAAACCAATATAGAAAATTCAGCAAATTGAATCATGTAGACAAGATTAAACTTCCTGAATTTCATTTGAAGACATATACTGAAAAGACTTTTACCATATCACCAATAATCTGATCTGGACACCTCTGTTTCCAAGTGTTCCTTTTAGTTTTACTAATTACCTGAGAGTTTAGCAAAGCAGAACTTATAGTAGTTTATTAAATTGTGTATTTGTATTTAGGAAACTAGTATTTTTGTCTACCTTTTTTGTTGGCTTATCATCTGTACCCTTTTATTTGTCTGATTGAGTACTTATAAAGAATAACTTAAATTCATGAACCTGGTTTTTCTTTTATTTTTTCAGTGAAGGTGGTGTTTTTAAGGCTTATCTCATTTTCCCAAAAGATTATCCCCTCCGGCCTCCTAAAATGAAATTCATTACAGATATTTGGCCCCCAAATGGTAAGTTTTCTAATTTTATTTTCACATTTGCAAGTTTAATGATCTGTCACTAAAGATTTCACAACTATCTCAGTAAAAGTGCTAAGTGATTTTATGGTTTTTTTGTGCATATGGTCTTGTAATTGACTCTAAATACAAAGGTTCTTAGGTACTTTCCTTCCTTCCTTCCTTCCTTCCTTCCTTCCTTCCTTCCTTCCTTCCTTCCTTCCTTCCTTCCTTCCTTCCTTCCCTTCCTTCCTTCCTTCCCTTCCTTCCTTCCTTCCTTTCCTTCCTTCCCTTTTCTTTCTTTTTTCTTAGTTTTCTGCTTTGTTTGGAGATGAGGAGTAGCAGGCTTGAGTTCCAGATCAAATTGGACCTCACTATGTAGCTAAAGTTTGCCTTGAACTTTTGGTAATCTTTGTGTCTTAAGTTGCCAATTGGTCGGCTTACAGGCAAGAGCCGCTACCACACTCTGGGAGTGTTTACCTAGCATGCACAAAATCTTAGATTTGCTCTTCAACATTGCATAAAATGTATGTGGTGATGATGCAAACATGTACTCTTCTAGCTATATAACAAAGAAAGTTGTAAAGGTGTATCCCAAAATCTTATAGATTGCAGAATTATTTATGTTAGCTAAAAAGTTATGGCTAAAAGTTAGCCATAATACTAGTGCCTATCAGTTGATGAAAGTAAAAGCAAAATACTGCATATACATATAATGAAACGTGATTTGATTTATAAAAGTGTTTGGTATGATTTGGTAACAAAAAAGTGAAACCAGATGCCTTTGGTATCTGTCAGTGTCTGCCTTCACATGCACGGCCATACACAGGCATATGTTCATACATGGAAAATAAATATTTTTTTCAAATTAACAAACAGATGGAAGCAATCATTTAATAATTCCACTTATGAAATTTCAAGAATATGCAACTCTGAAGAGTATATTCATGGTTGTTTAGGACTGCTGGACAGCTTGAAGGGGAGAAGGGTCAATATAGATTATAAAAGAATTTGTGGGGGTGGTAATGACGACAAAAGTTCCTAAAAATGTGTGTGCTTTGGTTGTATAACTGAGAAGTGTACTATATAGAAACAATTGGATTGTATGCTTCAACTAGATGAATAATGTGTTGGGTGTTAAAGTTATTATGGAGATAGCTGGTAAAATTGTTCAGTGAGTTAAAGTTCTTGCCATGGAAGCCTAGTAATCTGAGTTTGATCCCTGGAATCCATATAGTGGTAGAGATCGCATTCCACTAAGTTATGCTCTGGCCTCTGCACATGGTCTGTGGCCTATGTGTTCATAGATACACACAATAATAATAATAAAATAATTTCCAAAAACACTACATAGCAAATAGTAATTTGTGTAGCTTAGATGTATGTCAGTTTAGACCTCTCTCTCTCTTCTGTTGTTGGTTTTTACTTGTTTGTCATTTTGGTTTAGTTTTTTTTTGTTTGTTTGTTTGTTTGGTTGGTTCTTTTATTTTTGAGACAGGTTGTCACTGTAACATTGGCTGGCCTGAAATTATGTATGTAGATCAGGCTGGCATTAAACTCAGAAATTATCCTGCTTTTGCCTGTCATGTGCTGGAATTAAAGATTTGTATTGTCATGCCTAGCTTTCATACAGGGTTTTCAAGTGGATTTAGTATTAGAAATAAATCCATTTGTAAAGAGCAATGAGATGAAAGGGAAAAAATAACAGACAAAACATTGTATGGGGAATTAAGAGCATTTTGGCAAAATAAATGTAAATATTAAGTGTATAGCTAGCTATAGAGTTAATAATTAACATCTCACAGAGAACATAGTTGTCATTCAACATACTTTTGGAAACGTTGCTTAAATCAGAGATCACTAGAATTTAAACAGTGTCAGTATAGAAGAACTTTTGTCTTGAATAAGGCAGCCATAATGGCATCAGTGTTTATTTCTGATGACTATATAAATGACATATTTATTTTAAAAGTGTGATTCGGCATGATTCTAATTTTGGTCATTCAACTTGGAATGCATTCTACCAACATTTAATGATGAATCATGAAGACATGATAATTGAAATATGACAAATTTAAAAGAACAAAACTGATTGTGTGATTCTGCTTCAGTGAAATATTTAATTAAAATAGAACGGGGCATTTTAGACACTGAAGATTTAGGGAAAGTAAAGAATTTGTATAGGCAATTTGATTTGAGGAAGATGTATAGTGGTTGTAATTGTGTATCATTGTGATTTTTAATTCTTAACTGAGAAATGGAAAAAATTGTAATTTTATTTGCTATATATAGTACAATAAAAATAAATTTCATGTCAACAGATATTAATCTGTTAATTAATGAGATAGATATTCTCATTTTTGAAGTGACGTGTAAAATTAAAATATTTTAAGATTCTATAGCTTTAAATCTAAAATGATTCAAATTTAAATGACTAGTAATTGTTTTTGTTTCTTGAGACAGGGTTTCTCTGTGTAGTCCTGGCTGTTCTGGAGCTCACTCTGTAAACTAGACTGGCCTCTAACTCTTAGAGATCTTCCTGCCTCTGCCTTCTGAGTACTGGGACAAAAAACATTCACCATTACTGTTCTACCAAATGATTGCTTTTTAAAAGTAATTTTCTTTTAAAATTGTTATTATTATTATTGTGGTGTTTGCTTATGTATGTATGTATGTATGTATGTATGTATGTATGTGTGTATGTATGTATGTATGTATCCACCCATCCTATCTATCTACCTATCTATCTATCTACCTATCTATCTATCTTATCTATCTATCTATCTATCTATCTATCATCTATCTATCTATCTATCTATCTTATCTGTCTATCTATTATCTATCTTATCCATCTATCTTATCTATCTATCTTATCTATCTATCTTATCTATCTATTATCTATCTATCATCTATCTATCCTATCTATCTATCCTATCTATCTTATCTATCTATCTTATCTATCTTATCTATCCTATGTATCTATGTATCTATCTATCTATCTAATCTATCTTATCTATCATCTATCTATCTATCTTATCTGTCTTATCTATATATCTTATCTATCTATCTTATCTATTCTACCTATCTTATCTATCTATCTTATCTATTTATCTATCTATCAGGTCTTATCATCTACCCTTGGCTGGCATGGAACTCAGAAATCTGTCTGCTTCCACCTCCTATATTATGTGATTAAAGGCATGGGCCACCACACTATATTATTATTAATTTGTTCTGTGTGTATGGGTGCTTTGCCTGCATGTAGGTGGGTCCTTGTATATGTGTACCTGGTGCCTCAAGATCACAAAAGTGGGTTTTGTATATCCTAGGACTACAATTATATAAGGTTGTGCTGCCACATAGTTGCTGGGAATCAAACTCAAGTCCTCTGGAAGAACAGCGAATACTCTTAACAATGGAGTAATCTTAACAGACCCATTAATGATTTGGGGGTTGGGGGTTGATACAAGGTCTCATGCATTCCAGGCTGGCCTTGATCTTGTAGCTAAGGATATCCTTGAACTACTAATCTTTCTATTTATGTTTACCTCTTGAGTGTTGAACTTATAAATATGTGCTGTCATGACTGGTTTATAGGATGCTGGATGTGGGACCAAGGCTATGCATTCTGGGCAAGTCCTCTTTTCTCTGAGCTACATATACCCTTCAGTTCCTATCTTCCAAATCTTGATCTTAAGTAGATTCCTTCTGATGGAATTATATACAATTATTCAATCTCATTTTTTCAAAGACAGTTCCTTATTTTGTAAAACGTAGTGGAAAACAAAAACAACATTTTGGGCTGAATGTTACAATGTTTAATACTGTTCCTTTTTTATTTGTTAATTCCATTTTGTTGGATTTCACAAGCCATGGGAGTGGGTTAAGAAGAGAAACCTCAGTTAAAGGAAAGTTTCTGTATAAATCAGCAAAAACATGAGTTTTTGATTACATGTGAAGAGTAATTTTGCTTTACAGTAGGGCTTCCAAAAGTACTTGTTGGATTGATTAATTTTATATCCCTTGACATACAAACACCCACCCTCCCTCTTTTCCTCCCTCCCTCCTTCTGTTTCTGTCTCTCCCTATTCCCTCAGTCTCCCTGTGTTCTTTAACCATGAGTTGGGATAGGAAGATTGCTAACAGGGACAGTTAAAACTCTTTCAAAACAACAGCCAACCAAACAAGCATACATATGTTATTACTGATTGAAATCTTTTTATACTCAGAAAATTTATTTATTCCTACTTGTTTTGTAAACTTCTTCAAGTAATAATAGTATTTTTGACAGAAGACATTTACTGTGAAAAGTTACTTTTATTAATTGCTGATATAATTATTTGAATATGTTTATAGATTAACACTGTAGGATTTTTTGAGAATATTTACTTTTGGATAAAATAGTGCAAAGTGAGATATAGTTGTGTCTATCTTTATCCCCTATAAAATTGAGGATATTTCTGTATTTCTACCCCCACTGACTGTTACTATATGGAACTTGCATTTAAAATGAGTTTGTGAAGTAGATTATGAGTATCACTTATTTATTTTAAAGCTTTTGTTATTGTGTATATTTATGTTTATGAGTGTTCTGTCTGCATATATGTATGTGTACCATGTACCTATGGATGTAGGAGAAAGGTGTTGGCTCCCCTGGAAGCAGAATTACAGATGATTATGAATTGCCTTGTGGGTGCTGGGAATTAAACTTAGGTCCTCTGCAAGAGCCCCAGTGTTATTAACCACTGCAACATCTCTCTAGCCCCTATTTTATTAATTTTAGTATGTGGATGTTTTGCTTTTATATATATATATATATATATATATATATATATATATATATATATATGTCTGTATACCACATGCATGCCTGGTATCCACAGAGGCCAGAAAAGGGTGTCAGATTCTCTGGGACTGTGGGTGTGAACTCTCATGTGAGTTCTCAGAATCGTACTCTGGTCTTCTGTGAGAGCAGCCAGTGTTTCTAAAGATATATTTATTTATTTTATATATGTGAGTACACTATATCAGACTTAGGACACACCAGAAGAGGGCATCATATCTTACTACATTTGGTTGTGAGCCACCATGTGGTTGCTGGGAATTGAACTCAAGACCTCTGTAAGAGCAGTCAGTGCTCTTAGCCGCTGCCATTTCTCCAGCTCATGGCCAATGCTTCTAATCACTGAGATATCTCTCCAATGTGTGCCTTTCTTTGAGTCTGTTAATTTTTATTATTATTATATCACCCTCCCCCTTTAAAATTTTTATTTGCTGAACCTTGAGGACCATCTTAACTAGAATTTGAGAAAGACAACTGTAAATGCTGAGAATAAAGAATTGGAGAAGTAGAAAAGAGACGGCATGTCCTTTGAATCAGGGACAGCAGTGGAGGTCTGCAATTACTTGTAATTTTAAAGAATGTAAAATATAGTTAATCTGTAACATTCTTAAAAGTTAGTAGATTACATTTAGGAAATCTCCATGTAAATAATGTTTTATATGCATAAGTAACAGATTATGCATTTGTAATAGATTATGTGTAACCAAATTTAAACAATTCTTATTCTATAATTTTACAGTTGAAAAAAATGGTGATGTTTTGCATTTCTATTCTTCATGAGCCTGGGGAGGATAAATATGGTTATGAGAAGCCAGAGGAACGCTGGTTACCTATCCATACTGTGGAAACCATCATGATTAGTGTCATTTCTATGCTGGCAGATCCTAATGGAGACTCACCTGCAAATGTAGATGCTGCGGTAAGGTATTTGCCTAATAACTGCTCCTTCTATCCTTTACCCTTTTTATTCTCTCTTAATAAAACTCAACATGAAACTTACTACGTATATGAATCTCTTTGTGTCCACATTTTCATAAAAATAAAAATTTATTATGTATAATGGATTATTTTGTATAATCTATGTATAATGGATTATTTTGAAATATGTAAGATAAATACGGTTATGAGAAGCCAGATATTGCACAATATCTAGATACTGTGCCATAGCAAATTTGATCTAGTTGGCATACATTAATTCCCTCACTAATTTTTTAGTAAGAACAATTAAAATCTATTCCTTTTCATTAGTATTCAAAATAATGGATTTCATTATGATATATGTTCATAAAATTATCTTGTAGTTGTCTTGGTTTGAGGTCTTTTTTGGTTTTTTTTTTTTTTTTTTTTTTTGGTTTTTGGTTTTTTCAAGACAGGGTTTCTCTGTGTAGCCCTGGCTGTCCTGGAACTCACTCTGTAGACCAGGCTGGCCTTGAACTCAGAAATCTGACTGCCTCTGCCTCCCAGAGTGTTGGGATTACAGCCATGCGCCACGACCGCCCGGCTGAGGCCTTTTTTTTACTTTGAAAAAATAAAAATTAAAAATTACTATTGTCTCTGCATTCTTTGAATGGTTGTTATAGGAAAGAGAAATAAAGGCTAAGTATTTTTGTGAGCATTTCCTGGTATCTACTTGTTTATTAAAAGTTGGTTTGTTGCCGGGCGGTGGTGGTGCACGCCTGTAATCCCAGCACTCTGGTAGACAGAGGCAGGTGGATTTCTGAGTTTGAGGCCAGCCTGGTCTACAGAGTGAGTTCCAGGACAGCTGGAGCTACACAGAGAAACCCTGTCTCGGAAAACAAACAAACAAACAAACAAACAAACAAACAAAATCCAACATGCCTTCATGACCAAAATTCTATGGTCAATAGTACTAGAAAAAGCATACGTCAAACCCCCCCCCCAAAAAAAACAAAAGGCCAGGTGGTGGGCGCACGCCTGTAATCCCAGCACTCTGGTAGACAGAGGCAGGTGGATTTCTGAGTTTGAGGCCAGCCTGATCTACAGAGTGAGTTCCAGGACAGCTGGAGCTACACAGAGAAACCCTGTCTCGGAAAACAAACAAACAAACAAACAAACAAAATCCAACATGCCTTCATGACCAAAATTCTATGGTCAATAGTACTAGAAAAAGCATACGTCAAACCCCCCAAAAAAAGAAAAACAAAAGGCCAGGTGGTGGGCGCACGCCTGTAATCCCAGCACTCTGGGAGGCAGAGGCAGGCGGATTTCTGAGTTTGAGGCCAGCCTGGTCTACAGAGTGAATTCCAGGACAGCCAGGGCTATACAGAGAAACCCAGTCTTGGGGATGGGGGTGGGGAACCAAAACCCCAAAACCAACCAAACAACAACAACAAAAAGCATATGTCTGTAAATTAAAAAGCAGAACCTTTTCTGCTTTGCTTTGTCTGGCCTCAAAATAGTGTTTCTCTTTGTGTAGGCCCTGCAGGCCTGGCCTGGAACTTGCTCTGTCAACTTGGCTAGCCTCAAACTCACAGTCAGAGAGTTTTTCACTTAAGCCACCAGAAAGAAATCACAGCCACATGTTTTTCTCCTGCTTTTTGTCTATTTCTTTTAAGTGCCAGATGAACCAAACCTTTTAAAAGTTTTTTTTAATCAAAATGCATAACAATAGCTGGGCTACAGAGTGCATTCCAGGATAGCCAGGGCTAGCTACACAAAGAAACCCTGTCTCGAAAAATCCAAAAAAAAGTAAGCAAGAAGGCAAGCAAACAAACAAGGAAGGAAGGAAGGAAGGAAGGAAGGAAGGAAAGAAAGAAAGAAATTAAACTGATTACAAATGTTCCTTCTCTGCATATCCAACCACTCCCAGATATTAACATTTTACAAATGTGTTCTTTTTTTTTTTTTTTTTTTTTTTTGATTTGATTTTTTCGAGGCAGGGTTTCTCTGTGTAGTCCTGGCTGTCCTGGAACTCACTCTGTAGACCAGGCTGGCCTCGAACTCAAAAATCCACCTGCCTCTGCCTACCAGAGTGCTGGGATTACAGGCGTGCACCACCACCGCCCGGCTCTACAATTGTGTTCTTGATATTGAATTAACAAAACTTCCTTTAAGAATAGAGGATTTCGCCGGGCAGTGGTGGTACATACCTGTAGTCCTAGCACTCTGAGAGGCAGAGACATGCGTATTTCTGAGTTTGAGGCCAGCCTGGTCTACAGAGTGAGTTCCAGGACAGCCAGGTCTATACAGAAAAACTCTGTCTTCGAAAATTCAAAAAAAAAGAAAAGATTAGAGGAATTTGATCTTCAGTACTAGGGAGGGTAAAAATACAGAATATGGTAGGCATTTTGCCTATGGTATCTGTTCATATGTAGTCACAGGTGATTGTGAGCCCCTATAAAGG
The DNA here is from genome assembly GCF_947179515.1 of Apodemus sylvaticus. Lineage (NCBI taxonomy): Eukaryota > Metazoa > Chordata > Mammalia > Rodentia > Muridae > Apodemus > Apodemus sylvaticus. The sequence goes on along the minus strand of NW_026262993.1, from coordinate 33,247 downwards.
TACTAGATACAAATCCTTTTTTTTTAAACAATCATTCAGTACTCTAAATTGTGGAGCCAGTGGGACATTTCTCTAGCCCATGAAGGGATTTTTGTGTGTGTGTGTTTGTGGGTGTGTTTGTATGTATCTGTCTGTGTTGTTTTCTTTAAGTGTATAGAATGATAGTAGACTGTAGAGTTGGTTAGGTTCAACTCTTGTTTCCTTTTTTTTTTTTTTTTTTTTTTTTGGTTGTTTGAGACAGGGTTTCTATGTATAGTCCTGACTGTCCTGGAACTCACTCTGTAGACCAGGCTGGCCTCAAACTCAGAAATCTACCTGCCTCTGCCTCCCAGAGTGCTGGGATTACAGGTGTGTACCACCACTGCCCTGCTCCCTGATGACTTTGAACTTAGAGATTTCCCTGTCAAAATCTTCTGGGATTCATAGCCACTGTGTCTCAAGATCTCTAAGCCAAGATCCAGGTCAGAGTTCATTCCAGATATAGTCAAGTTGACCACCAGGGATAGCTGCTACATGGAATATAGTTGGTCTTGCCAGTTGCTTCTTGCCAGTTACTTCAGTCCACTTCACAGATAAACTAAAGTGAGGTGGGGTTTAATTTCTGGAAAACTTAATTTGTTTACTTCTAGTTTGTTCTTATTTCTGAGATACTAACCCCTTATATAGAGATCAGAATATTTGGAAGATTTGTAGACTGCAGTCCTCATTCTTTTAGTATGGTGTTTGTTAAAAACATGGCTACTTTTCAGCCACTCCTCTGGAGTTGACAGATTGGTCTCAGAGTGGAAAGAACCCCATTTGGGGAGAAGTAGCAGATCTTTGTAAATTTTGTTCTCTTCTGATACTTGACTAATTTCCATTACTTGGGAGGTGTCTTTGGTTGGGACAATTTTGTATAGAAAACAGTTTTAGTTTCTTGTGGGCTTTGCTTGGTGTTGTTTTTCCTTCAATATAGACACCAAGCTCACAGCCTCTTGAAAGACAGGCAAGTACTGCACTCCTGATCCATATCTATAGTCTAAGCATCTATCTGAGTATCAGACCTGTCTACCCTCCTTATTACACCATCAATAAGGATTTTCTCACTGGCTTTTCACAGCAGAAACCTTGGTGAGCATAGGTGCTCTTAAATGAGCAATCAAATGAATTACTATTTGTAATTTTTTATGTATGTATGTATGTATGTATGTATGTATGTATGTATGTATGTATTCATTCAGAACAGATACTGTTTCTGTAGTCTAGCCTGGTCCTGAGCTCATTATGCAAATGAAGCTGTCTTTGAACTCCTGATTCTCCTCATTCTACCTCCCAGACACTGAAATTATAGGTGTAATACCCCATACCTGGCTTTAAATTTGAAGATATATTTTATTATCTGTAGAGAAATGGCATGAGGAGATTGCTCCCAGCTTGCTAGTTTCCAGGCAACCTAGGGTCTTTGTCATTCTCAGCCGACCAAGACAGAGGAGACACTTCCTCACGCAGAGAACCTGATGTTCTCCCAAGCAAGCTGCAAACCTGAGGAAGCGACCTTCCTGTTCCCCTTCCCATGAGAAAGTAACTTTGCTTATAGTTTAATAGACATCATGATGGGCAGCAATGCAGCAAGCAGCAGGCATGGCAGCTGGAGTAGAATGCAGAGAGCTCACGTCTGCAGGCACAAAGTGTGAAGCAGAGAAAGCAGACTGAATATGGCAACAGTCTTTAACCTCTCAAACCTGACCTCTGGGGACTCACTTCCTCCAGCAAGGCCGCATCTGTTAATCCCTTCCAAGGAGCACCACCAGCTAAGTGTCCAAATATCTGAATCTGTGGGGGACATTCTTATTCAGTTACATTAATGACTGTGACATACACATTAGCAGAATTCTCAAGTCATTTGCTTTTAAAAGTAGGTGTATAGATTCAGAGTTTCTTGGAAACAGTAATTTTCTAATAGGAATTTCTCTGACTCTTAAGGGATAAAGTCTTCAGGACTGGTAAATAAGCTACTTAAGGAGAATTTGAGAGAAACACATGGCAGTTCTGGGCTTGTAATGAATACACCATTGAACACCCTCACACCTGCCTGGAGGAAAATTGAAAGCAAAACTCTTCTGTTCGCAGAATTAGTAATTTATTCTCAGGGCCTTTTCCATATGCCCCTAAAACATTTAAATTTTCTTTTTTACTCCTATGACTTAGCTGACAACTTCTGTGTGTCTTTAGCCATATTTCATGTATATAATATGTCATTAATACAAATTTCAGAAAGAGAAACCAAATCAAAGGTCATTTCAAAAACTAAAGAGTCATGTGTGTGGATAAAATATGTTTTAAGTGTTAAAGATTCTTATAAATCTTACAAAAGCTAATTTGACTTTAATAGGGTATTTAATGCTTCATATAATAATCTTTGATATAAACATGCATAATTACCAAAAGCAGTGTAAATATTGTATTAATTTATGAAATGTAATGCAGTGATAGTCTAAGTTGTGGCTAGAAAAATTTGACTTTCTGCCTCTTTTGGTCTAATAATGAGCTTACTAGTTAGTCCCTAAGACTGAAGCTAGAGACGTGTCAGTGTTTGGTAATCCTGGTGTTGTATGGTACAGTTTAGTTCTGCCAGTGTTTTCTGTCCTCTGGCCCCCTCATCCCTTATCTGCCCTCATGGCTCTGCTCTTGTCTGCCTCTACCCAGTCTGCAGGTCCTCACCCCTCTGCTATCTCCCAGTAAACCTCCTCACACCTGATCTCTTGCATGTAGTAATTTCTCAAGAGCACATCTTGGCATGGGTGTGCAGTAATACCCCCTTGCTGTATTATATTTCAGCCTCATGCATTACATATTTTATCCTGATAATCAGTCCCTTGTGCTGTGTTCTTTTAATGAACTTCTCACGGGGTGCAGTTTGTATGGCAGGTGTGTTATACTGTGTGTGTTTTCTTGATTGGCTAGTATGACCTAGTTTAAGAGCCATTTTCTGTCAGATGATGAAGGATGTTAGCATTCTGTCCAAACTCCATCCCATCGTTACCTGGCAATAGCCAGGTAGGCCTGACCCACTATAAAAGAGCCTGGTTGCCCCCTCTTTGCTCTCTTGCCCTCTTGGTCTCTTGCTCCTCCCTTGCTCTTTTCCTGCTTCCCTTTTTCTCTTCTCTCATTGCCTTCCCCCCTCTCTCTCCACGTGCCATGGTTGGCCTCTACATCTCTACTCTACTTCTCTAGTGTCTCTTTCTCTGCCTCTACCACCCTCTTAACTCTCTTCCCCATGCCCTTAATAAACTCTATTCTATACTATACCATCATGTGGCTGGTCCTCAGGGGGAAGGGATGCCTTGGCATGGGCCTGCTGAGGCACCCCATTCTCCCATACCTCACCACATCACCATAGAACATATCCCCTCCTCTCTGTATCTTTCTACAAACACTCCAAAGGGAATATTTTAGTAGATTGTTTAACTAAGTAGTGGTAACAAGTAAGTGACTGTTAATTTGATTTATTGATGTTTTATGCAAAGTGAATGTTAAGTGCTGTTATTCAGGAGGGCATGGATTCATTCTCTATAGACCTCACTCAGCCAGTTGAAAGGTTGAAATGTGTTTAAATATGAGGCTTAAACTGTAGGGAGGAAGTTCTCTGGACAGATTGTACTGATAAAGCATCCTGAAAATAATGCATTTGACAAAATTTACTTGGCATTAATCTTTTGTCTTCCGTTAATTGGACATTTGAATTTTCAAATTTCCCATTTCCCTTGATAAATATCAACGAAGAGTACATTATTATATAAAATTGACTTAATTTTTTCTACCCACCACGAGGCAGGGCTGTTGGAGGAAGCAATCTGAGAATGATGACTGGGAAAATGGGTGTGTTTAATGAATAAAGACAGTTACATGTCTAGATAATTATTTTCTTTTTAGTTTATGATATGGTTTCAGGTATGATGTGACTTTATACACCAACTCTGTGTTTTTAGTGTTCATAAACTGTAACCCTTAAAGTTCACTTTACTGTCAAGAATTTTGTCCTGAGGAAGTAGATATTTTGCATAGAACAATTTAACGTATTTTAGTTTATCTCAGCATTGCTGGTGATACTGAGAATTAGGAACATTGCACAAGTATCTAGTACATAGTGTCATCTGTTTCTCTGGGCTATGACTCTTAATGTATGTGATTATTAGCACTCTTTAGTCCTTAGCAGTCCTTAGCAGTCTTTAGTCCTTGTTATAGAGACAAAAGCTAGAGCTACATTTTCATTAGTATAGTATTGTACTGTTGTCTCTGTGATGACTGAAACTAACTATTAGGGACAGGTTTGTTGAGTTAAAACTAAGTACTAATCAATCAAAATATTTGCTATGCTTAATGAGGGTAGATCATATTGTTTATAATTACAAGTTTTGCTGGTAAAGTGTTACTTCAGAGTCTATCCTAGTACAGGTTTTAGAGTTAGTCTCTAGAAAATGCAAAATTTTCTTCAATGTACCTTGGCAAATTTAATTTCTAGACTTCGGTCACATATACTCTGAGAAACAAAAAATTGTTTAAAAATATCATTGCTTTTTATAATCACTAGTTAAGAAACTCCTTAATTCTCTGTAGCACCTTATTCATGTGGAAGGAAATGAATGAGAAAACAATTGCAGTAATTACTATTTATTTCTTAATATTTGGTCTTATTATTTGGTATGTTTGTTTCCCTCTGGTGTTGGATTTAGAAAATTGTGGTTCTTTTATTATTAGTTTTTTATTAGTATTTATTATTGGCCTTTTTATTAGTCTTTACTAGTATTTATTATTGGTCTTTAATTAGTAGGGAGGGGCTGACCGCACAAAGATCCTTGGCTTTTGTGTTTTTTTGCCCTCTGGATCTTTTGTCTGGCTTATAGCCTTCAGCATGTGTGTTGATATAAGGCAGCCTGCAGTGTAAGCATTTGGGAAAGCTGGTTTGTCTGTCCTGTGCCCTGTTTAGAAGTGTGGTGGGGGGATATTGGAAATTCGAAAGCTGCAGGGGAAGTTTGGCTTGCGGCTGAAATGCCTAGATCAGTCTGCTGTGTCTGTGAAGAAAGCTCTGGAAAGATAGCTGTTGTTGTTCAATTGCTGATCTTCAGCTGTGAATGTTGCTTTTCAGGCAGCATTGATTTTGGGTCCTTGAATTTTTCTCAGGCTCAGGGAACCCCAACTATGCTGTGACATTGGCGCCACCTTGTGGCCCAGCTCAGGGCTGCGTTGTTACCTCTGGTTGTTTAGGATATAGGGGGCTGGATTTTCCTCTCAATTTAGTTCAGTTCTAAGCTGGATATAAGGTGCACGAATTTGTTGCTAAAATTTCCAACCCTTATAGCCCATATAAATGACACATAATCCAAATATTTTAATTATAAGTCATATGTCTTCATTGGCAAAATACTTACTTCCCAATCACTAAGATTTGTGCTTTCTCCCATCCACGTGGTCCATAGTGGCTTCCTCCTCTCCTCTTCCTTCTCTCTTTTTCTTCCTCTACCTGCTCCCCCTTTTGAACCTCCAATCCCACCTTTCCCCTCCACTACCCAATCATAGACTCTAACCTTTGATTGACTAATTAAAATAGAGAGAAGGTTCACATGGCATCACCTAAGTACATGATGGTCTGCTTGTGTGGTCTGACTCTTTAATACAAATCCAAATAGTGTTAGTTATTTAAATGTGTGTTTTACTATATTTCTTACACAGCTGTTTTCCAAATATGCCTTTGTCTAGTCTGCTGTAGCAGCATAGACATGTTTTGTTAACAGTGTATTTTCTTGCCAGTAATACATGCATATTTGTTTGTCAGATATGCTACTATTGATATCTAGAGTCATAATGGTTCAACACTAAAGCTAACTGTCAGAATTTTGTTTTGGTTTTGAGTCAGGGTTTTCTGTATAGCCCTGACTGTCCTGGAACTCACTTTGTAGACCAGGTTACCCTCGAACTCACAGAGATCTGCCTGCCCTCAGTCTCTGAGTGCTGTGGTTTAAGTCCTGCACCTGGCTTGATTTTTTTTAAATACATCATTTTGTTGACTTCTGGGTGTTTGGTGATACCTAGTAAATTTGCACTTTAAATATATTTAAGTGGATCTTCACTTCCTGCTCAATCCTTTATCTTAACAGGCAAGCTTCCTCTGATTTGGAACAAAATAAAAACAGGCTGGTCTTCCCTTGTACCTGACACAGGTAGGTACTAAAATTGTTTTCTTCAAAACAGTTCTATTTGATGCTTTCATTCTGATGTTCTTACTGGTATTCTAATGATTCCAAACTTCTTAATATAAAAATCCTCTAGGAATGTTAGGTTATATAAGTTACAGTAACTATAACTGAAAACTTTGCTACTATGTTTCCCATTAAACTTAACTGTGGCTACCTCAAAATGTCAGGTCATTTCAGTGCTGTATGCACTGGGATTCCAAGCTTTCCTTCTTCATGGGGACTTTATAAACAGCTGAATTTATGAGCTGTATAAACGTGACATTTTATATTCCGTTCCTAATCTCCTGTGAGAATGATGCTGATTGGTAAGGGTAATTGAGATTTTCTAGAAGGCTGTTTCAATAATGCACTCTTAAAAATTAAAATTGAAATAGAACTGTTGTAACTATGTGGTAAACTTAGGGAGATTGTTTTAACATCTATGTAGATTGTCTCATTTGTGTGTGTGGCTAACACTTGTCATCCCAATCCAACAGGAAGCTGTTTTGTGATAGTTGTTACTTAAACTAGATTCTAGTTCAGTTATTTTGACAAAGGTTTTGGTCTCTTTTTTTTTTTGTGGGCAAAAAGTAAGGTTCAAGATTATATGATAGTAATCTTTATAACTGTGGAAAGGGAGGCATAAAGAGGGAGATGCTAATGGGGTTTTAGAAAGTTGCAGGGTCTTTCTATGTGAATGTTTGTTGCTCTTATGTTATTTGTTTGTATATCTAAATAGGCTTTTAGCCAGTAGTTTGGAATATTTCATAATAATGCCATCTGTTATTTGTTTCTTGTTTTTTTTTTAACCAAAGGTCACTTGATCTTGAAAGCTTTAGAATACTATTATGAGTTAGGTCAATGAATGGGAGTAAATTTTTAAATTTATATGTTGTAAGAAACCATGTGATAGGCATTTTATTTAAATCTTCTGTGCCCCTTAAATATTTAACATTTTTTAGGTTGTTTACCTTCTGTTTCATAGTACTTTGAACAGTAGAATTGTGATTGTTGTTTGCCTTACATATTCAAGGCCCTGAGTTTGATACCTTGTTCTACAAAAGAAAGATCGTGATTAGTGAAATTTACATAGAGAATGGCAAGAGTTTGATTTAGTGTAGCCTGGATCTGAGTCCTTGCTCTGCCACTTTCTGCGACAGGAACATGCATGGGTGTTTGCCTTTCTTGCCTATTTCCTCTCTGCAAGAGGAACGACAGGAATCAGTGATGCCCAGCGTATGTCTGCTTAAAAGCAGTAGGGAGAAAGGTTCAGTGCCTTGCACCTAGTGGGACTAGACAATCGCCTCACAGTTAGTACGTGAAGTGGCTCAGTTGTTCCGGAGTAAGTTTTTTATTTTGTTTTGTTTTGTTGTTTAAAGCTGATACGCAAGCATATTCTTTGAAATCAGAACTTCTTATAAGCTTAGAAAGTTCTTAGAGTTTAGATTCTTAGATTTAGGACCTGTACTATTATATTTTGGAACACCATGAGGGGTATTTGTAATAAACTTATTATAAAGTAATATTATCCTAATAGTTGGATTATAATAATCCTTATAAACAATCTCTGGTTTTTCTAAGTCAGTAATTGTCCTTACGAGATAATATTAACTTTCAGCTCCATAAATGCAATAAACGTGCTGCAGAACTAGTAACATCTAATGGTGAAAGAAAAATTCCCTTTGTATGTAGATTTTTGGTTTTTTCTGTGGACTTTTTGAAATATGTCTAATTAGAAGAGTAGTATGATAGCCTAAAAAGTTGGAAATCAAGCAGACTGGAGTTAAATTGCAATTTGGGCATTCATCAGCTGTGGGACTTAAATTACTAGTCTATAAAAGGTGGGGGTAGTAGTAATGTTTTCCATAGTGCTGTGAGAATTTATCCCCCTGTAAACCTCTTTGTTTTAATACTTATCAAGAACACTGGGAGGCAGTAGCCATTGTTATTGTTGTTTTATTAAATAAAGTTTGTAGAGTTGTGCAGAATGGAGCTTATTAAAGCTAAGTATGTGAAACTACACATACCAAAATTGTTACAAATAATCAAATTTATCTTGTAAAATTAAATTTTAAAAGAAGACAATTAGAAAATAGAATAAGAAAGAATACCATGGTGTTGTTAGAAGTGATTTAAAATTCTATCAGATAACTAGAGAAACTGAAATTCATCTATTAAGGTGGTATACAGTCCATAGTATATTCTATATTATGTTATGATACCATTCTTCTTGAATGTGATTTCTAAAATTAACTAATCTGTTTTAAATGATAAGTATTAGTTTGGGTTTGAATGTTCTTTTTTCCTTTTAGGCAAATTGAGCTGGCCCAGACAGCAGAGCTCTGTAAGGCATGTTGATATTGATTGCTTCTTTGTCTCAGGGGCTATAAGAAATATAACATATCTCAAAGGTCTGTATTCTTGTTTGTTTTAAGAAAGTTGATACATATCAATGTGTGTGTGTGTGTGTGTGTGTGTGTGTGTGTGTGTGTATGTGTGTGTGAATTGATAACAATGTATTCTTTGGAAAGTATTTTGATTTTTCTTAGTCAAATCTATTCCTTTGTTCAAATTGGCTGGAGCCTATATTCACAAGTGTAGGAAAATTAGAAAACTACTGCTTGGTGTAAGCTGAAATATACAGAGAAAAGTATCTTAAATTGAGGACTGTATTATCTCAAATAGATGAGGATATTTTCTGGATATTTTTCATATCTTTTTATTGTTTGTTAAGGGAAAATTTCTATTATCCTGTGTCTTCAGACTTTCTGTTCTTCTGTTGAAGTAACTCTCCTCTATGAATGTAGGTAAACATACTAATCTTTGGGTTTTGATAATTTTATACTCTAGAGGTGAGTCATCTGGGCAGTCTGCTTTTTTTTTAAAATGAAATTTTAGGTTTATATGTGTACTACTTACTAGTATTGAAACATTTATTTAGGATTTTTCCTTATTTCTTTCTTGACAAGAAAGCTACAATAGTGTTTTCTTTTTAAAGTCAGTTTTTCTCTTATGTGAAAATCCTAGAAAATTCTAGATTCCCAACAAGGCTTTATTTTTGTCCTAGGTAGTTGTGACTTAGCTCTGAAAAGTATTATTTTGAATTTGAAAGAATTAGTTTTAGCCTTGGGACAACTTACCTTCTAGTAAATTGTTCTTTTTTCTAGTTTATATGGAGAGGCAAGAAGACTTTCTGTGTTATGTGTTTCTTTGTTCTGAGTCTCCTGCCCTCTAAGCCTGTGGTGTTTTACTTGCACATCAGTTTTACAACATTATTGTTGTCTTGTAATTTTATACATAAAAGGAAATGATACATTAAAGTAATGTTCTTAACCAAAGCAAAATCTGGGGGTCTGAAATTCACATTTGGTTATATGTTAAACATCAGATTTTCATTGCTGTGCATGAATCTGCAGTTTGTTTCTATTGCTATAAAATTAAAAAAAAATAAAATGGGAGGATAAATGTATTTATATCCGAATTGTAAAAGTCTGTTTATAGTTTTTGTTTTGTTGTCTATTCCTACAATTTGAGCCTGGGATCTGAGTTGTCTGCTTTTCATTGTAAGAAATGAAAAGCCATGGAAAACTGACTCTGCTGATTTTAGATTGAGTCGGTTTACAGAAACATTGCTGGAGCCATGCGTGCTGCATGCTTTTAATCCTAGCAGGTGAACATCAGTGAGTTCCTGGCCAGCGTGGTCTACATAGAGAATTTCAGAAGACCCTGTCTTAAAAAACATTAGGTGATGTTATATGGTGATGCTTTTTAAGATTTAATGCATAAGTGATTAAAGAACAAATATTATATAATTAAAATTGCATGAAAAATTTCCATTAAATGACCTTAACATCCTTTGGTACGTAGAGAAACAATTCAATTTTTTTTTTCTCACAGGAAAAACAGTGGCTCTGTCAGCAACCATGGCACAGGAAGGTCACCTTTTCATCCTGGTGCTAACATCCAACTGGAGTGGCAGTATTACCAAAATAAAATCCTGAAAGGAGAAGCAGGTACACATGAGTGTTTAAAAGCCATAGTAACCTCTGGGTGGCTTCTGGATATTGCTGGTGGTGTTGGTACCTTAGAAGTACAAGTAGAATTAGAATAATTAACAATTTGAAGTTGAAGGTTTTAAGGATGCTAGTGACTGTAGAGAGAATATCTTGTGTATTTTACTAAAAGAAAACTACAGCCTATAGGAAAGTGTAGAATACAAAATGAGACATTCAGAAGGCAGAAAGAATTCTGGGATAGAGCCAGGGATGAGATATTTGCCTGGGAAAATGTGACGAGACTGACACATGGTACCTGAGCCCAGGTAAGTAGTCATGTGTCAGAAAGTAGATTTGAGTAAGTGGGTTATAATGCACTATGGCCTAGTCAGAGAAGACTAGCTATAAGGCCAAGATATTTGTAAGTATACATATTTTGAGTCTGAGTTTTATTTCTGGAAGCATGGGGCTGGGAAGAAGCCCTAGGTCCAAACTTCTACAAGTGACAACTTGAATCACAACAAAATCTAAATCTGAGCAGATGACCAGTGCATAGTTATGTTTTCTGGAATTGGATGATGGTGTTTTCCTGAAACCCAATCTACTGTGTATAAATTTAGATTGGGATTGTAAAGCATGGTGTGAATTGTTTTCATATTAACTAAATAAGTTATTAGCCATTTGGCTTATGTCACAGTGAAGACACTGAAGTTTGTGTTCTTCAGTATTTTTAAGAATTTAAAGGTAGACACGGTGGTACCTAATCCCAGCCTTTGGGAGATAGCACCAGGAGAACAGTATTTTCAAGGGAAGGCTACAGAGTAGGGAAACCCTGATTTAAGAAAGGACACAACCTCTTTTGGAACCAGAATCTAAATGCCTCATTTGAGTGAACTTGTTTTTTAGAAGAAATATTTTCATAGCTGTCTTAGAAAACTAGTCTCTTCACATTCATAAGACCTTTATGTGTTTTTATTACCTTGCATTACAATTTGAAAGAAATTGGGAATCATTTCTCATTGGTTTCCTTGTGGAATAAACTGTTAAAACCACAAATCTTTAAAAAAAAAATCATTCTTTTAGAGAAGCATTTACCAGAAGACTTATCTATAGCACAGTAGAAAGGATCTAGAGTTTGGTTTTATCCAAGTTACTTTGGTTCCCTGTTTTGTCAGATATAAAACACTGGGATTATTTTATAAAAGACCCAGATGAGGCAAAACAGAGTCTGGGCATCTGGATTTCTTTTCTGGAATTAGTCTTTCTTGATTGTAATCATCTGCTTACACAGTGTATTGGGAAGCATAATTGTAGGCACACATTTATACTTTATATATATAATGAGTTTTTCAAGTCTTCTAAGGCTTTTATTAGCTGTTATCTGTTTTCAGAATATTTTGAGATTTAGTGATTTTTGTCAGTAGATCATGGGGTAACTTTCTTAACTTGTTTAGGCCTTGCTTCATTTTTTATGGTTAGTTTCTTAAGCATACCTTTATACAAGGTGGCAATGGGGTCTCCCTTTCTGGTCTTCTCTAGCTACCAATACTGCTTCCCCTGCTCCTCCTTCAGAGGAACCATGTGGACTGTTTCCTGTGGCTGCCACTTCTGCTATCCACTGGTCTTGTACAAGCATGTTTAAGTTTAGCGGTGGTAGGGGAGTTGTAGGTGGAGCTGAGTGTCGTTTATCACTCCTATCCTACCATAGCCAAGAGCATCCTTTCAGAGGTGCAGGCAAGGGAGAAGGTGAGGGATAAAACCTATGTCTCTCTGGTCTCCAGCCCTCACACCTTGCTTGAGGTTTCTCTTTGTCCTGGAGGGATGGATAGCTAGTTCCTTCAAGCTGGGAATAACACAGTGTCTTGTGGGCAGAGGTGCTAGTCTGCTCATGGAAGGACCTGGTCCTCGTGTTTCTTGTGCCCCAACCCCAACCCATCTCTGTGTTTCATCCTGGGGCACTGGAGAATTGTGGGAACCTTAGCTTCCTAGGCTTGGTGTCCATCTAGATGGGATGTGCGGATCTCTGGCAGCAGGCACTTTCTCCACTCTCTATATTCCCTCAAAGCATGATGATAATATGGTACATGTTGGGTAGGGGAAAGGCAATGAGAGGCAATCAGTCTCCCCACCCCCACCCCTGCCTCCTTCTGTCTTGTATTTTGCTATGTTTTTTATTTATTTATTTAATTTAATTTTATTTTTTTAAAAACACTCATTTATTTATTATATGTAAGTACACTGTAGCTATCCTCCGATGCTCCAGAAGAGGGTGTCAGATCTCATTACAGATGGTTGTGAGCCATCATGTGGTTCCTGGGATTTGAACTCAGGACCTTCAGAAGAACAGTCAGTGCTCTTAACCTTTGAGACATCTCTCCAGCCCAGTATGTTACTATGTTGGCCAGATTTCTGCCCATCTGGATCATAATTTCCTCCACCCCAGGTCTACCAGATGTCAAATCTGGACTTTTTTTTTTCTTTATTTAAATGAGGTTTAAGTTGGCCATTTTCCTTAACTTTTCTTTTCCTAAGAGGATTGTCAGCTAGTTGCCTGGTTGTTGTGTATATCACTCTTGGTCTCTAGCATTAGGGCAATGGTGAAGTTGGTATTTTGTTCTCCATGTCACCTTGATTCCTAGTTGACAAGTTGTCCTTTTTATTAAAGCCAAAATTTGTTTTTAGTACAGTACTCATGATACAACAGTGAATAATAAGATGGACCATTTTTTTTTTTAGAAAAGTGGACCGATTTTTAATATTTAATGATTATTTATTAACAATTAGAAAATACAACCATTAACTTTTATTTTGTTCCTTCTTTTTTAATAATAAAAACCATAATGAGTTCAAGCAGTTTAGTGGCTGTTTTCTTGGTTTTTTTTAAATTTCTTATTAAATTATGGTAGTGTTGACCACGTATCCCTGTCTTACTCAACAGAATAAATTGTATTAATGAGTGTTAAAGTAAGATGGGCCAGCTTTAATTTTTAAAGTCATTACTTTCTTATTACAATAAAAAGTGGTAAAAAAAAAATAGATCTTTTCATCTCTCTCTCTCACTATGTCTCTCTGTCTCTGTCTCTGTCTCTCTCTCTTCCTTTTGGATGATTGTGTGCTTTTTAAAAAGATTTTTAATATCTGAAGAAAAATAAAATATTCGGCTAGGTTTGTTTTGTTTCATTTCACTTTTTCTTTTGATTTTGCCTTAATAAACATAAGGAGGTTGACCTCTCTCTCCAGCCTTCCTTGTTTTCGAGGGGCCATTATGAGTCGTTAGCCTTCTTATGCTCTGTCCTTTTCCTCTCTTCTTTATCTGTCTATCTCTGTCTGTCTCTGTTTATATGTCTGTCTGTCTATCATCTATGTTTTAGCATTTTTATTATGTAGCCTTGGATCTCTTGGTTAATTTTATTTAATCCTCCTGTGAGGGTTGTGCTATAGATCTCCCACAAGCACACACAATTTTAAATTTTAATTATTATAATAAAAGGAGATTGACAAGTATCTTTTGTTGTTGGTGGTGGTGAAGATGATGGTGGCAGATGTTGCTGCAGTGGCAGCTCTCTTTTTCTTTTTTCTTCCTATGAAAAGAAAAAAGAAAATATTCGGCTATTTCTATCGTTCCTCCAGCTTTCCTGTCTTGTTTGTTTATATTTAATCCTCCAGTGATGGTAGTCCTGTGTGCATGTGCGAGCATACACACACATAGACACACACACACACACACATTCACTACACAACATCCAGGGATGGGGGGCAGTCATGGAGAAGGAAGAACTCATTAGGAAGCATTTGGCTTAGACATATGAGAAAGGTGATAGTGAACCAGACTTTGAATGTCAAGCTATTATATTCCTTAAAACTTACAATAACTGTTCTAACAAAGAAATATTGAGTTTTTCTCCATCTGTTTCTTTTCACTCCACAGATCATGCTGACCCAGAAAGTGGAGATCTGATTGCTGAGATTAAAGGCTTGAGCCACCATGATTATCTGTAATAAAGTGAGGTGTTAGAGCCTGTAGCCTAGTGAAGTGAACATCGGGGCTGGGCGAGTATGGACTCAGAGATGACCAACTCTGTGTGTGTGTGTTCTTCAGTCTCAGGTTCCTTTTGTTATTTGACCTCTATACAATAGGGTCTGATTACAGGTTACTCTTTACAGGACCGGTGGGTGTAGGTCTGGCCTTAGAGATAACAAACTCAGATCAGGAGATTTACATTTGAGTTAATACAAAGCTCAGAGCTGCCTCAAAGCTGCTCAAAGCTGCAGAGGCTTGAGAGATGCAGTTTTGTCTTGCAGGCCTCACTTAGAGAGTTTCTGGCCAAAAGAACATTTTTAACAGATCCATACAGATGTGGTTCAAAATGAAGTTCAAACTTAGATCTAAAATTTTGGCCTGCCTACTACATACAAAATTATTATAGATTTAAGATTTTCATTAGAAGGTTATTCCTCAAGAAATGGCTTGCTCTTAACATTGGGCGTTTAAATTTTTTAAGAAAATGATTTTCAAAAGGTGTTAAGATAAATATTTTGCCTAAGACACTGCTTTAAGTTCGTCATTTAAGCTTCTGATGTCCTCAAGATAGATGCAAAACAAATACTGAGAGACATAACTTGGAGAAAGCTACCATAAGTATTTGTCAACAGTTGATGATATATGTTCACTTCCATTCCTTAACAAAGAGAACATTAATATAAAATCTCTCCAAATAAGGTTTTGACATCCTCCAATAAAGATTTGATATAATAATAAAAAGTTACAAAATAAAATCATAAAAATATTTTTTAAAAAAAGAATGTTTTAAGAGCATGATAAAATGTTTGTTCCTTATTTTAAACAGCAATCAAATTGATTATTATTAATCATTAATCTATTACATGACAAGATTTTTGACAAAATTAATAGTTGCTATCTAAAAGATAAATTGTTAAAAATTTGCCTCTATACATGTTTTTATATTGTTATAGATTTATACATGCATCCTATAAAAATGCATCTACTATGGGAGTAAAGCTCATATAATTAGATCACATGTTTATTCTTTTGAGTGTCCCCTTGAACTGGGTGCTGTAGCTGTTCTTTTAAAATGTTAAAAATCAAACTTTTGATTTTTTTTGTTTTTTGTTTTTTTGGGGAGGAAAGGTTTTATTCAGCTTACACTTCCACATTGCTGTTCATTACCAAATGAGTCAAGACAAGAGTCCAAATAGGACAGGATTTATTTTTAAATTTGGTATATTCTTTATTTACATTTCAAATGATTTCACCTTTTCTGGCTCCCCACTCCGGAAAGTCCCGTAAGCCCTCTTCCCTCCACCCCTGATCCTTCATCTACTCCTTCCCACTTCCCTGTTCTGGTATTCCCCTATACTGCTGCACTGAGCCTTTCCAGAACCAGGGGCCACTCCTTCCTTCTTCTTGGACATCATTTGATATGTGGATTATGTCTTGGGTATTCAAAATTTCTAGGCTAATAATCCACTTGTCAGCGAGTACATACCATGATTGATCTTTGGAGACTGGGTTACCTCTCTTAGTATGATGTTCTCCAGCTCCATCCATTTGTCTAAGAATTGCATGAATTCCCGTAAGCCCCCTTCTCTTTCCCTGTCCTCCCACCCACCCCTTCCCACTTCCCCGTTCTGGTTTTGCCGAATACTGCTTCACTGAGTCTTTCCAGAACAAGGGGCCACTCCTCCTTTCTTCTTGTACCTCATTTGATATGTGGATTATGTTTTGGGTATTCCAGTTTTCTAGGTTAATATCCACTTATTAGTGAGTGCGTACCATGATTCACCTTTTGAGTCTGGGTTACCTCACTTAGTATGATGTTCTCTAACTCCATCCATTTGCCTAAGAATTTCATGAATTCATTGTTTCTAATGGCTGAATAGTACTCCATTGTGTAGATATACCACATTTTTTGCATCCACTCTTCTGTTGAGGGATACCTGGGTTCTTTCCAGCATCTGGCAATTATAAATAGGACTGCTATGAACATAGTAGAGCATGTATCCTTATTACATGGTGGGGAATCCTCTGGGTATATGCTCAGGAGTGGTATAGCAGGATCTTCTGGAAGTGAGATGCCCAGTTTTCAGAGGAACCGCCAGACTGATTTCCAGAGTGGCTGTACCAATTTGCAACCCCACCAGCAGTGGAGGAGTGTTCCTCTTTCTCCACACCCTCTCCAACTGGGAGTGGGGGGCTAGAAAAGGGGAAATCATTTGAAATGTAAAGAAATTATATCGAATAAAAAAATTAAAAAAAAAGAATTTCATGAATTCATTGTTTCTAATGGCTGAATAGTACTCCATTGTGTAAATATACCACATTTTTTGTATCCATTCCTCTGTTGAGGGACACCTGGGTTCTTTCCAGCTTCTGGCTACTACAAATAGGGCTGCTATGAACATAGTGGAGCATGTGTTCTTATTGCATGCCAGGGAATCCTCTGGGTATATACCCATGAGTGGTATAGCAGGGTCCTCTGGATCTGCCAGCCTGCTGGTCTTGGAGCCTGTGTCCTGCTTGGAGAGCAGCTGAGGGAGAGACTCCCCGTGGCCATATTCACTGCGTGCCTGGGGCAGAAAAGTATAACTAGCTTAAAACTGTATATACATAAAATTATAAAGATTACTGTCATTGTCTATGTATATGCCAATTAAATGAACAATTTAAAGTAAAAGAAAAAAGATCTCTGGGGGTGCAAACCACCAGGGATCTGCCTGCACCCAGGACCTGAGCACATAGGCGGTTCACCTGCCAGCCTGCCGGTCATGGGCCTGTGTCCTGCTTGGAGAACAGCAGAGGGAGAGACTTCCCACAGCCACCTTCAAGGCCTGCCTGGGCAGAAAAGCATCACTAGGTACTGTATTATCCTGAGCTTAAGACCTCTGGGGGTACAAACCTCCAGGGGTGTGCCTGCGCCCAGGACCTGAGAACATTGGTGGTTTATCTGCCAGCCGTTCGTGGGGCCTGTGTCCTATGTGAGAATCAACAGAGGGAGTGACGCCCCCCAGCCCCCGCCACCAGAGCAGTCCAGGAACACCTGGTTCACCTTGACAACCCAAGTATAACATTGCTTGAGGCAGGACAGGATCTGGGAGGTAGGAGCTGATGTAGAGGCCATGGAGGGGTGCTGTTTACAAGCCTACCTACCAGGCTTTCTCAGCCTGCTTTCTTTTTTTTTTTTTTTTATTCGATATAATTTATTTACATTTCAAATGATTTCCCCTTTTCCAGCCCCCCCCCTCCCCGAAAGTCCCGTAAGTCCCCTTCTCTTCCCCTGTCCTCCCTCCCACCCCTTCCCAGTTCCCCGTTCTGGTTTTGCCAAATACTGTTTCACTGAGTCTTTCCAGAACCATGGACCACTCCTGCTTTCTTCTTGTATCTCATTTGATGTGTGGATTATGTTTTGGGTATTCCAGTTTTCTAGGTTAATAACCACTTATTAGTGAGTGCATACCATGATTCACCTTTTGAGTCTGGGTTACCTCACTTAGTATGATGTTCTCTAGCTCCATCCATTTGCCTAAGAATTTCATGAATTCATTGTTTCTAATGGCTGAATAGTACTCCATTGTGTAGATATACCACATTTTTTGCATCCACTCTTCTGTTGAGGGATACCTGGGTTCTTTCCAGCATCTGGCAATTATAAATAGGGCTGCTATGAACATAGTAGAGCATGTATCCTTATTACATGGTGGGGAATCCTCTGGGTATATGCCCAGGAGTGGTATAGCAGGATATTCTGGAAGTGAGGTGCCCAGTTTTCGGAGGAACCACCAGACTGATTTCCAGAGTGGTTGTACCAATTTGCAACCCCACCAGCAGTGGGGTAATAATATACATATACTATATGTATATTACTATATTACTATATTACTATATAGCTACATATATAGCTACATATAGTAATATGTAGTAATATAATATTACTATATTACTATATGTAGCTATATATGTATAACATACATATATAGCTCATGGCTTGCAATTGCTTAAAGTTGTTTCTTTTTAATGATACTAATTCTTAACTTTTACAATTATTTATACAAATACAATTCAAAAAATTAATCAGAAATAGACATACGACTATTGACAGCTTTTCAAGCTTTCTAGTTATAACTGTTTTAACATAAGAAACAAAATAAAAAATAAAATTAGTCATTACATATGTTATTTTTAATATTAAATGTTCCAAATCAGATTAAGACAAATATTATAACTGATTATTATAATCAGTCATTTGAGATGTCTTATTAACAATTTGATATTGGTCATATTACTGAGATTCCTCATAATTCGCATAGACAAGATATTATAGAACAAGCCCATAGAACTTTGCAATATTTATATAATAAAAGAGGGGAGAATAACATCTCTATATACCATAAAATTTAAAAATTTTTAATGCCAGGGAACTCTAAGTGTAGAGAAGAGGTATGTTTGTGTTCTTTCTACAGGATGCTGAAGGAACATGCTAGCTGCCAGAGTATGCAGATGCTGAGATTTCACCCTGGCTTTCCACCTTGCTCTCCAGCCTTTTGGGGCCCCTCCTGGGTCTTTTGTTTCTTTTGTCATTTGGCCCCTGGGCCTTTAACAGATTAACCAGTTTTGTTAAATCACAGATTGATTCTGCCTTGAGAGACGTGGAGGTAGCAACCATCGGCCTTCAGTTCTCTACCCTTGCTGCAGGCAAAGAGCTTTCTTGCTTCCTAAGCAGTAGAAACGTCAATGCCAGAGAGGGTGACCTCCGGCTCCTAATAGTGGCTGAGGGCCATAAGCTGTGGAGTAGCTAATGACGGGAAATATTGTGGTGCCACGAGCCAGATGCACACCGCCTCTTGGCTGCAGGGTGACTCCATGACGGGATTATTGTGAGTCCGCTACCTGGATGCCCGTCACACCCACCAAGGGCCTGATTAAGCCATTGGAGTGGGATGTGATGCCAGGAGTGGATGCAACTTACATAGCCTAAGGCAGAGGCCCTGCCCTACTAGGATCTAAAAGGGCCTAGTTACTGTGGTGCTGGACGTGGGGGCAAAACCACATAGCCTAAAACAGGCTCTCCGCCGACCCTCTTTCCATAGCCACCCCCCAACTTAAGAAAGAAAAAAGGAGGAGATGTGGGAAGCCATCCTGAGCTATTTGGACTATTGCTTACTCATGGCCCTAAGGTGGTGGCTGCTAAAATACAAGAACAATTAACTGGAGCCTCTCCCGTGGGCATTGGTTTAGCCATTGCCTCGAGATAACTGCAGAATGGTCCTGCCTGCATCATCACCCACCGACTCTGGTAATTGCGGTGGAAGGAAGTCCTGAGATAACTGCGGCAGGCTCCAGCCTGTGCAAACACCTGTTGTCTCCACCGGAGGACCCTTATCTATTCCTGCTAAACTGCTAGATTGCCCTTCCTTTCTTTGTCCTTGCCTTGGGGTACGCCCCTCCTGAAAGCCTTAAAACATGTGTACCCCAGAACATTAAATGAGGCTTTGACACAACCCAGAGTGATTTGCCGTTCTTGGTGCTTGGCCTCCCTCCTTCTCTCCCCCCTTTTGACCCGCAGGTAGCACCCCTTCAGAACCCTGGAATAACTGACCTGCCGGACGGGTTACACAAAAGCCCTGTGTTTCCCATAATGTGTCTCTGTGATTTGTCATTTATTCACAAAAGCCTGCTGGTTGCCAGACGCTATACTTGGTTCTAGAGACACACAAACACTTGGCCAAGGCTCCTTCCTAGGGAAGCCTATGGCTCAGAGAAGGAACAGTCTATCCTTGATTGCCACAGGATTCTGTCTGTGTCCCTACATACCCACACTATGCCGCAGAAGCAAAAACAGTGGGGGCAGAGCCAGGGGGTTGGTTCCAAATTCTAGTCACAACAAAGCCAAGCCAGGGAGTGTTTTGTTCAAATGACCCAGGTAGATAAACGAGGCCAGCACAGGCCGTCATGACACCACACACCTCTAGAACACCCTAGCTGTGCTAGGAGCCTGTGATGTCACCGGGTATTTTCTTCCCTTCCTTTGCAGATGTTGCTAAGGGGCGGCCAGTTTCCCTGTGATCTCCCTCAGATGACAATCTGCATGCCCTTCCTGCTCTGGTGACACTCTTGCCAGCTCTCTGCACAGCTATGCTCATTTCAAGCCTCACATTGGTTAATTTTACTCTAAAATGTATGCTGTATCTTTTGAAAAGAGCTTTATACCATATGGAGTATTTTGAAATTTACAATGTATGAAGCTTGTAATTTGAGAATTGAAAAACTTTTTTTTTAAAAAAATTACTGCTCATAAGAAGAGGAAATAAGCTCCTCATTCCCTGGAGTCAGTCCATAGAATTCAGAAGGGCTGGCTTTTGTTTTATGTGAAATCTCAGCCATTCATTTATTTATCAGATATCGATAAGATCCTTCACAGTTGCTCTGCATTGTGCTGAGCAACAGGGTGTAAGACAGGCTCATTTCTGGGAATAAGGGAGAGAAGCCCATGCTCAGCTCTAGGATGGGAAGGCTTCTACAAATGTCTTTTATTTTTTGTAACAGAAATGGATTCAAAGGTAGTGGGAATCTATTAAAATGAATTACTAAATCTGCAGTCTACTATATGCAGAGAGAGGATGGCTAAGAGCCTGACACAGTAATTCACAAGCAAGAAGAGGCATTGTTATTTTTATTCAAAATAAACAATGCACCAGGGGGTTGCCTTCAGGGCCATTTGCCTTATGTGTTATTTTGTAACACACCTCTTGGGGTAGCCTAAAAGTCATGACCCTGATATAGCTACATTTATTGTCTATATGACCATTCTCCTGTTGTCAAACCCCAGGTGTGCTCTGAGACTCTGAGACTAAATTTGACAATCCCTTATCAAAAGCTGGATTAAGCTTGGCCGATTGAACCTGGAATGGGTGGATATCTGCAGTAGAGCCCTTAGCAGCGGTTTTCTTCACTTAGGTGCATTTAAAAGTTCATGACAGAAAACAGCTTATCTAAAGCCATCCTTATCAAGCTTGGACGCTGTTCTCTTGTCCCTGGACAAAAGCCATCCAGAGCCAAGCACAGTGAGAAGACAGACTTCTGGCTTCTAACAAGATCAGAGATCAGGGAGCTGCTGCAATGCCTGGCCCTTTCTCTGGACTTCTAGTGATTTTGACATGCATTATCCTTTACAGTCATTTAACTGGGGCTATTCTCCTATAGTACCACTTCACCTGACAACAGAACTCCTTACCTATGACCTTAGGTGTCCTTTGGTAATCAAGTGAACAATTGTGATGATGGTATGAAAACTATTCTACATCAACGGATAACCTTGAGATTGGCCAGGAAAACCAGCTCCAGCATTTTGGACCAAATATAAGTTAGCTTTAAATATTAAATATTGACCAAGGAAAAGACTTTGTTCAGGACCATTTCCTGGAATTTTCCAGCTGAGAACAGCCTCAAAACCATGTGTTGTAGGGGGTTATAAGGACAAACATATAAGACATTATTTTCCCAATTGATTTAGTGATTTTCTAAGAATTATAACTTCCAGCATTCCAGGAAGTTACCTGGTCCCTGGGCAGGTGTGGCATACAGGTTAATTTTCTGCATTACACAACCTGGATTTGTTGTCATCATAATCTCTTCACCACTATCCATTGTTCCTCTAGTAAGTAATGTGATGTTATTCATATATTATAAATGAGGTACTGCATGTCAAGTAATGGGTATAGACAAAATTTCTACTGCTATGATCCATTACTAGCTTAAGTCCATTCTCAATGGATTTAAATGAAATATGTGTGTGTGTGTGTGTTTGTGTATAAAATATACCATATTATAATATATGTGTTTTTTTCTATAAATGGATATATATGATCTATTTATGGTATTAAGTGCTTATGTTAAACTGATAAAATGATTTCTATTTGAATAGATGGATATGTTTTAATTGGAAAACACTGGATTTTCTTATATTTATAAGATTCTACACTAATAGGCTAGTTCAATAGTACATATGTAAATCTTTCTGTTTAGGAAAAAAATAAGAGCAGGCTGATTTATTAAGGCAGCCTATTTTGGTAAGTTCAGCTTCTCATTCCTATGAAGCTCTGTGACCTGAACAGGGGCCTATTTCTTTCAACCAGAACACTTGGTGACTTTCCAGATCTAGTAAAAATATTTTAAACATCTATAAATTACAGAGAAACAATGTGGAATTAGGAAGAAATAACAATTCTTTTGAGGAAAGTAGAAGAAAGAACATCTGGAATTTGAAAAGGAAAGTGTGGCTGGAATTTCCAAGCCCAATAATCCCTTATAAAAAGAACACACAATCTAGCTATTATAATTATAAGCTGTATGGCTAGACTGGGCCGGAACAAGACGATACTAACTTATTCCCCAGCTATAAGGACCCCTTCCTACTTGTGGTATCTCCTGGCTACATGGTTCTCTCATTGTGCATTCTCCTCCTGTGTCCTCTCTCCTTCCCCTCTAGTCCTCTTTTCCTTCTCTACCTGCCCCCAGTATTGAACCTCCAGTCCTACCTTCCCCTCCACTGCTCAGTCCCAGACTCTATCCTTTATTGACCAGTTAAAATGGGGATAAGATTCATACCTCAGCACTTGTTGGACTGCCAGTCTGGGGCAGCAATCCCTCCTGAGGAAGCAAAATTAACATCAGACTGTTAACCAACCCACAGCAGGACTGAACAAAAACGGAGTGTTGTATGGGGGAGTTAGAAAGGAGAGTGCAGTGGATGGGCAATTACTGAATGCAGGAGAGGATGGGGGACTTCACAGGACATCTTGGGGCCTAGAGGAGAAACAGAGTCCTGCTGGAGAAGAAAAAAGGAATGAGCAAGTGAAGAATGTCAGTGCCTGTAGGCTCCTTGTGGGCAGACAGAGGAGGCAGCCCCATGTGGGTGGAAAACATGGACAGAAAGCAGAACAACCCCTTCCAGAGGACTTGAAGGGCTTTGAACGCAACAGCAAACCCTTGGGATTTCTATCTGTAAGTCATTCTGAGCCTTGGAGTACCATGATTTGTTCTGTCTTTCCCGGGGTCCTGGGAATAGAAGGAAATCATAAAAATAATTAAACTAAAAATTTAAAAATAATTGGAGAGGGAAAGAAAGTTTAGCCTATTATATAAAGGAGAAGCCATAATAACACCACACCTCCTAATAGTGCCACTCCCTATGGGACAAGCATTTAAACCCATGAGCCTATGAGGGCCATTCTTATTCAAAGCATCACAGTGGATAAGTCTTCTGTCAGGAGCCAGCCCCAGCAGAGGTGTTTCTTTCTTCTTGGTTCTTCTTGAGGCAGCAGAAGGTGGAAGTGCATCAGAGGGGGTAAGACTTTGTCTTATGGAAAATTTAGAGTTGCTGCATAATAAAAGGCTTACTTATCTAAGTCTAAGTTACTATGCTAATGTAGCTGACCTGCCTTCTGCTTTCCTCTGAAGCTAGAGAGTCTCAGGCACTTAGCACTTCACCCTAAAACAGCAGGAGATTAAGGACAGAATTAGTTGCTAGAGTCTTTTCCCCATTGTTCAGATGCCTCTTGCTTGTCAGTCTAAGGAGGAAGTTAGAAGCAATAAACTTCTATTGAACCAGGAGAAGAGAATAACACTTGCAGAAAGAAAAACTTTTACATAAGTGAATATGCATAATCTCACAGAAATTTATACACAGCTTCAAACATAACAGAGATTTCATTTCCACATTTTCACACAAATTCATACCTACATGCACATCTGATCCCAGCTTGCATACATTCTCACAATTTCACACTAACACAAGTTTACAACAGAGAATGTTTACATGCATATCCATTAGAAGTAATTATCTAGCTAGACATCTATCATTTGTCTTCTCTACAGGTTCATAGAAAGTTTAAAACCATAACACACACACACATGCATACATTCTCACAATCACATACTTACACACACATCCATACTTACATATGCATATGGAGCAAAAGACCAGCACTGGTGCAGAAAGAACTCACTCATTCTGGATGAAAAATATTTATTGCATTGAGAAGGAAAAAGTTTCACCCTTTTAATGCTATGAATTAAATCCATGTTTGTAAAAAAAAAAAAAAATAAGTCTAAGCCTGCTTTGTCCTTACCATGGGACCTGTCCTCTCCTATGGCAAGGCGAAGCCTGCCTGCTCCTTCTGTTCTCTGCAACATCTTTTTTTTCTTCTTTCCCTCTGCATCCTGCACATTGTTCTCTTAGTTATTTTATGTTACCTATAGTTTCTAAGTTATTCTACTCTCCATTCTCCTATTCTCCTTCTAATCTTGTTCTCTTATGACTAAAAACTTCTCCTCAGTTCAGTTCTTCTCTCAGCTCTGTTCCTCAAACCTAAATTCTTCTTTTCTCTCTTCTCTTTGTCTTCAGCCCTTAAAACATCTTTCAGAATACATAATCACACGTTACAAAGTTCATCATAAGTTCACACAAAATATCAAATCACCGATTGAAATAAGGAGTTTACAAAAGAGAATGTTTACATGCATATCCATTAGAAGTAATCATCTAGCTAGACATCTATCATTTGTCTTCACTACAGGTTAATAGGAAGTTTAAAACCATGACTAAGTTAAAAGTGAAATTTCGTATAGATAAACCCAGTCAATATTTTATCTTCTGTCCTAACACCTATAATAAATCCTAGTTCCCTTTTTATGACCTTTGGTTGTATTACAACCTCTTGGCTCTGTGTAGGAGAATGTCTGGCTGCCATCTAAGAGTACTTAATAAAAGGGCTTAAAAGGGGAGAGTATAGGGGGTTAGGTGAGTGTGGGTAGGCGGCGTGGAGGAAGGTGTCCAGGCGGGCCCTTGCCTGGGCACCTCTGTGCCTGAGGGACCACCCCCCCCCCCACACACACACAGGCATGGTATAAAATAGAGTTTATTCAGAGTAGGGGATGGAAGTTAGTGGTAGAGAGAGAGGCAGAGAGAGAGAGAGAGAGAGAGAGAGAGAGAGAGAGAGAGAGAGAGAGAGAGAGAGAGGGAGAGGGAGAGGGAGAGGGAGAGGGAGAGGGAGAGAGAACAGAGAGAGAGAGAATAGAGAGAGTTTAGTGGAGGCCGGCCATGACCACGTGGAGGGAGGAAGGAAGAGCCCCAGGGGCAGAGAGGTGAGAATGTGGAAGAGCTGAGAGCAAAAAGAGAAAGAGGAGGAGCAAGTAGCCCCTCTTATACTGGACCAGATCTCTGGGGCAGGGCATACCTGGCTATTTCCAGGTAGGTGTGGGGTGGAGCTTAGACAGAACCCCAACACTTAACTGTGACACTTGGGAGACTGGCAGACTTTTCATTGCAGTTTTGACTATCAGAAAAGGACCTAATAGAAGTTCCACTATTAAAGAACTTAATAATCACAGATAAAATTTTAGGAATTGTTATAGCATCATCAATAAAACTTGTCATCTATTTGTCTGCATAGCAACACTATAAGACAGTACATCTTTGTGGATCTACAGAGATCTGCTCCAAAGGGGTGTGCTGTTTTAGATTGAGTCGGTTTATCAGAAACATTGCTGGAGCCACTCTTGGTGTATGCTTTTAATCCTATCAGGTGAACATCAGTGAATTCCTGGCCAGCGTGGTCTACATAGAGAATTTCAGAAGACCCTGTCTTAAAAAAAATTAGGTGATGTTATATGGTGATGCTTTTTAAGATTTAATGCATAAGTGATTAAAGAACAAATGTTATATAATTAAAATTCCATGAAAAAAATCCATTACATGACCTTAACATCCTTTTGTACTTAGAGAAACAATTCAATTTCTTTTTCTCACAGGAAAAACAGTGGCTCTGTCAGCAACCATGGCACAGGAAGGTCACCTTTTCATCCTGGTGCTAACATCCAGCTGGAGTGGCAGTATTACCAAAATAAAATCCTGAAAGGAGAAGCAGGTACACATGAGTGTTTAAAAGCCATGGTAAGCTCAGGATGTTGCTGATGGTGTTGGTACCTTAGAAGTACAAGTAGAATTAGAATAATTAACAATTTGAAGTTGAAGGTTTTAAGGATGCTAGTGACTGTAGAGAGAATATCTTGTGTATTGTACTAAAAGAAAACTATGGCCTATAGGAAAGTGTAGAATACAAGATGAGACATTCAGAAGGCAGAAAGAATTCTGGGATAGAGCCAGGGATGAGATATTTGCCTGGGAAAATGTGACGAGACTGACACATGGTACCTGAGCCCAGGTAAGTAGTCATGTGTCAGAAAGTAGATTTGAGTAAGTGGGTTATAATGCACTATGGCCTAGTCAGAGAAGACTAGCTATAAGGCCAAGATATTTGTAAGTATACATATTTTGAGTCTGAGTTTTATTTCTGGGAGCATGGGGCTGGGAAGAAGCCCTAGGTCCAAACTTCTACAAGTGACAACTTGAATCACAACAAAATCTAAATCTGAGCAGATGACCAGTGCATAGTTATGTTTTCTGGAATTGGATGATGGTGTTTTCCTGAAACCCAATCTACTGTGTATAAATTTAGATTGGGATTGTAAAGCATGGTGTGAATTGTTTTCATATTAACTAAATAAGTTATTAGCCATTTGGCTTATGTCACAGTGAAGACACTGAAGTTTGTGTTCTTCAGTATTTTTAAGAATTTAAAGGTAGACACGGTGGTACCTAATCCCAGTCTTTGGGAGATAGCACCAGGAGAACAGTATTTTCAAGGGAAGGCTACAGAGTAGGGAAACCCTGATTTAAGAAAGGACACAACCTCTTTTGGAACCAGAATCTAAATGCCTCATTTGAGTGAACTTGTTTTTTAGAAGAAATATTTTCATAGCTGTCTTAGAAAACTAGTCTCTTTACATTCATAAGACCTTTATGTAGTTTTTATTCCTTGCATTACAATTTGAAAGAAATTGGAAATTCTTTCTCATTGGTTTCCTTGTGGAATAAATTGTTAAAACCACAAATCTTTAAAAAGAAAATCATTCTTTTAGAGAAGCATTTACCAGAAGATCGATATATAGCACAGTAGAAAGGATCTAGAGTTTGGTTTTATCCAAGTTACTTTGGTTCCCTGTTTTGTCAGATATAAAACACTGGGATTATTTTATAAAAGACCCAGATGAGGCAAAACAGAGTCTGGGCATCTGGATTTCTTTTCTGGAATTAGTCTTTCTTGATTGTAATCATCTGCTTACACATTGTATTGGGAAACATAATTGTAGGCACACATTTATACTTTATCTATCTATCTATCTATCTATCTATCTATCTATCTATCTATCTATCTATCTATCAGTTTTTCAAGTTTTCTAAGGCTTTTATTTGCTGTTATCTGTTTTCAGAAAATTTTGAGAGTTAGTGATTTTTGTCAGTATATCATGGGGTAACTTCCTGAACTTGTTTAGGCCTTGCTTCATTGTTTGTAGTTAGTTTCTTAAGCACACCTTTGTACAACGTTGCTTTATCTTTCTGGATTTTTTATATGGTATTATTTTTTAAAAAAGATTTATTTATTTTATGTATACGAGTACACTGTAGCTGTCTTCAGACACACCAAAAAGGGACATTTGATAACATTGCAGATGGTAGTGAGCCACCGCGTGGTTGCTGGGATTTGAACTCTGGACCTCTGAAAGAGCAGTTGGTGCTCTTAACCACTGAGGCATCTCTCTAGCCCCTCTACATGGTATTATAAAAAGATAAAAACTTGAGTTCTAGAAAGCAAGAAATGTGTAGCTGAAGGAAGTACACAGTACTAGTGACATGTTGAACACTAAGTAAATACTTCCTGAACATCTGTCAAAATGAGAAAAACCCTCAGATGTATATATTTAATAGTCTCTAAGTTCCTTTGTTGCGCAGTCTGGTGGGTGAGTCTAAGTTGGCTGATTGTTTAAAAAGTCTGCATCGAGATTTTGGCCTTGGTAGGCACTTGTTCTTTGAAAGTAGCAAGGAGCCGGCGATCTTCTTTTGTCTTGCTTTCCATCACTGTCTGTTCTTTGCCTCTTTTCAGCCACTGGGTTTTATAATATTTAACAACCTTTTATACTTAAGTCTCCTTCATTTCTAAATCTGAGCAGATGATCAGAAGCCAAATATTAGAGGAAATGTTTGAGTTCCACTTGCTATTGAAAATTGATGAAAGGAGATTTTCCTCTCCTTAAAAAAAGTGGCTATAATAACTTGATAATATATTCTTGTTTTAACATTATGATGTATGTTTTTGTATCTTAAGCACTTTAACCCCTTTGGCACTTGTGAAAATATTTGCTATTCATAAAACAACTAGATACTCTTTTATTAAGTTTGCAGCCAACCCTGTCTAGAAATTGTCTTCCAATGCCTTTTACTTTTCATGGTATTTCATTCTATGGGTCAATATTAGACATAGCATCAAAATTAAATGTACTAAGAGTCAGGTTAGAAGTTAGGCTCTGGACTGAGCAGACATGTACAGACATGTACGCAGAGACCACCTGAGTATAAGATTGTTTGGGACACAGCCCCCCAGGGCCCCACCTGCACCTAGGAGCTGTGCTGTGCTGCTACAGCCTTCTGTGCACCTAATCAGAATTTATTTAACTTTTAAAGTAGTTTCTCTGTATGTCTAGAATAAAATAAAAATAAATTTCTGAGAATGAGAAAGCCACCAGAGTGGCTTTCCTAGGTTTTGCTTTGATGTTGGAAATAGGATTGTGCTGATGAAATAACTTACTGGGGCTTCTTGTTTCCAGACAGGAAAACTCGAAGATCTCAGGGAAGTCTGTTTTTTGAAGTGTTCAGGAACGAGAGGTGTTTTATTATCTTTAGTGTGATGTTTTCTACCATTTTTGTACGAGGAGTTTTTCCTGTGTTGAATTTTGGTTCTTAAGTTGCAAAGTAAAGCAACCTAGTAATATTCTTCATTCCTACCTTTGCTCTCTTTTTTTAATGTGTTGTTTTCCCTTTATTGTTTATGAAAATGAAACCATATCTTTGTAATAATAAAAACTTTGAGGTGATGCATCAAATTATTCTAATAAACTTATGATTGTGCCTATGTAAATTATATTTCCATAGTACTAGTTATTTTTACTTAGCATTTGTCCTTGGCAAAATGGCTTTTTGTAATTCCTTTTATATCTCAGTCTCAACTTTAAGTCAGGATATTAAGCCTTGTGTCTGACAGTTAAAAATAAACATGAAACACTGCTTGTCTTTTTAACATTTGTCCCAAAATTTAATAATTAATAAATTACTCTGTATGGACTATGTTCCAGGAGTCTTTGCTAAGTGGTTTCCCTTTTGATATTGAGAAGCAGCATATAAATTGGCACACTCAGCAAGAAACAGATTTGTAGAGATAATAATGGTACTTGGTTGGGTTACATGGTAGGAAAGGAACCGGGATTTTCACTTACTTCCTTTTCATTCATAACCCAGGTCCTAACTCTTTTGTGGGCTATATTT
This sequence comes from Apodemus sylvaticus, assembly GCF_947179515.1. NCBI lineage: Eukaryota > Metazoa > Chordata > Mammalia > Rodentia > Muridae > Apodemus > Apodemus sylvaticus. The sequence goes on along the minus strand of NW_026262993.1, from coordinate 3,586 downwards.
TAAAAGAACAGAGTTTTTGCATTTTTGCCATACATTTGTAGGTGTTTTTTCCTCCAAATCACTGGCAGTTTTTCATTATTTCTGCCTAAGACAATATCTGTTTCCTGGAAGCTATACTCATGGGTGTTTAGAGGATGCTGGAATTTGGACTCCAGGCCTCATGATTGTACAATAAGTTCTTTTAACCTGGGGACCATCTGTCTAGTCCCCAGAACAATAGTTTATAAAGAGTTTAATATAGATTTAAACATGGAGATTAGGGAGGAGAAACACATGTAAGCATGATAGGCATGAGATAAGGAGAGGTAGATGTGGGGAAGTGAGCTATGTAAACCAAAGACAGAAGTGAGTCTGGGCCAACAAGAGATGATGTGAAAAACCTTTAATTAGTTAATTAATTAATAATTACATTAATTTATTCTGTGTTCATATGTGTGTGTTAGTGTGCATTTATAGAGGCCAGAGGATAGTGACTGGGCAGTTTATTGTCCTACCACATGGGTTCTGGTGATCGAACGTGGATCCTCATGTTTACTAACAAGTGCTTTAACCCCCTTTAAAATTACATTTATTATTTGTGTATGTGGGGGTGGGCAGGAGTTGTATATGTGGATGTTGTAGAAATTATTTAATCCCAACTCCGGTTTTTACCCTGCCTTTGACCACTTAGTTCTCAGACAAACATTGCACACAACCTTTCTATGTACAATTGGCCTTAATCAGCACAAGAGCTGGGCAGATTGTGCACCTCTCGCTGTTGTCTATTTCCCACTACTAATCCCACGATAGAATGTGCCATGTTTCATTTGGACTGCTCTTATTTACAGGTAGCCAACCCACATGGTCTTTATTTTACGACTCACCTAACCCATGGTGTCTTCCCCCTTGTGGTTCTTCTCTGATGCTGGAAGTCCTGGAATGCTAAACCCTGCCTGCATGGGTTTCTTCTGCCCAGCTATTGACTGTTGTCATCTCTATTCACCAATCAGAAATAATTTGGAGGCAAGGTCACATAGCCTCACTTGGATCTACCTGTGCACTTTCTCGTGTCTGGGACAATACATACAACAGACCAAACCTCATCAATAGAGGTCCCAGGTATTGGACAGGTTATATCAGACTTGGCTGCAAGAACCTTTACCCATTGAGCTCTCTTACTGCAGCGGATGAAAATCCTTTTACAGGATAGTTTGGTCCTGTGGCCCTGCACATGTAAGCTTGCGTGTGGAGACCAGAGGACAACCTTGGATGTCATTCTTCAGGTGCCATCCACTGTTTTTTGTAAAACAGGATTTTTGATTGGCTTTGAATTGGATAGGTAGGCTCAGATGGCTGGCTAGGGAGGACATGGAGTCTCTGTCTCCCTGGCACAAGTGTGTGCCACCAAACCAGATTTTATTATTGTTGTTATTATTATTATTGTAATTGGCTTCTTATGTTTGGACTGAGTATCTGACTCAAGGCTTTCCATGAGAGCAGGAGGCCCACCATTCACCAAATCATGAGGCACCCCATGATCAGGAAGAGTGTGGTATGTTTACCACTTCCATGCAGATTTTCCCAGGTACCCCAAGCCCCAGAACTGTCACGACCATGAGAGTCATCACATACAAGCCTGACAGGAATATGTCCTCCTGCAATCCCCAAGAGCAGCTCTCTGGATCCCTGCAGTCTCCCAAGAATGTAACACTCACAGGCTCCTCCTCTGGGGATACCTTTCAGAAAGAGACCCTTATGGAGGAAAATAACCTCACCCAGGAAGTGGCCATCAATCAGGAAGAAGCTGTCCATTGGAAAGCTGTGGTCATTCAGGAAAAGCCCATTTCTGATGGCCAGCCTCAGGGTGCAAGCTGAGCTTCCCCTCAAACCTGGCAATACCACTGCAAGGGCAGGAGGAAGACAATCATGAACGGCCTCCAAAATCTCTGCTGCTGCTGCCGTTCTCCCACAAGAACCCTGCTCCAAGGAAAGAAGCTGGATCCTGGAGTCCTTCCCAGGATCAGGTGGGTGCAAGTCCTCATTCATTTATTCCTTACTCTGTCTTGTCCTTTGTGAGAAATGAAGAGTGCGCCCCCTTGTGGCACATTTAGGAACTTAATATTCTGTCACTTCAGAACAATTCAATAGAAACCCCTGAAAGACCACCTCATGGTTTCTGAGCCTGAAGTGGAGAGCAGAGATGCTGAGAGCAGGGAGAGGGGAGGGTGAGGGCATAGCCAAAGGAAACAGAGAGTCACTGGCAAGCCAGATGGGTGCTGTGGCCAGGCAGCAGCCCAGTATGACCTGTGTGTTTTCAAGTCATTAAGACACTCCCTCCTGTTTCATTCTGCTTTTAAGTCTGGAAGAGGACCAGCCCCAGCTCCATGACTTGTGAGTCATGGGTGGGGGTCAGTCTGGCTGGGAATCAGATAGCGCCTTAGGGAGGCCAGGCCAGATGTCCAGGAGCCAGTGTGGTCACAGGCCCATTCGGCGCAGGAAGACATGTGCACAGCAGCCCAGACCTGTCCAGGTAAAATCCCAGGCAGGCAGGTCTGGCTTTTCACAGGGTCATGCTCAGTGGAGTGGGCTGAGGTGCAAAAGTGCCCCAGAGTTGTCTGCAGAACAGTAGCCCTGTGTCCTCTCCTCCAGCCTGAGTAAACATCAGAGTGGATCGACGGGAAGTGTCTGTCCTTTGCTCTGTTTCTCACAGTGAGCATGGTATTCTTTATAATCTTTCCTTAGAGAAGCCTCCCTAGCCAGCCTGTCTAACCTTCCCTAAAATGGGTTCCCAAGTTGAGAATGAGGCCTGCAGTGTCTCTGTGGGTGTCCTCTACAAAACAGCCTACTGCCAACCTTTTACAAACCCCACCCACACTTATTCCCCTGCCAAAGCCATGATAGTTCACATGACTTGAGTCCTCAGACCTAACTCAGAGCAAAGTTTATGAAAACCACAGCTGTGGGGTGACTCCAGGGGCAGCTGTGCCCTCTCTCTCCACCATTTCTACCCTGGAGTTCCTCACCTCCTGCCTTGCTACGCTTCTTCCTTCCAGGCCACCATTTGCCTTATCAACCGGAAGTCAGACACCCCACCAAGTTCCACACTGTGTGAGAATGATGGCTATTGTGACCAGGGTGAATCTAGAGACCCTTCTGATGAGCAGCAACCTGCTGTGCAGCTGGAGTCCAGTCTCATCTCAGCTGCAAGTCTCTACCTGGAGCCTGCACTCAGCTGGACACATCTGAAGATTGCTTCCATTCCTTTGAGTGTGTGCACATTTCTTGTTCTTGCCCAGGTAAGCAGGTGTGTTCTGACTAGCAGCTGTGGAGCTAACCTCATGTAACTTCTCTATGCTTCATGATGGACAGAAGAGAAGGCACAAGTGACTACAAGCCTGAGCCCAAACATGCAGCAGAGGGAAGTGGCAAGATGGGGCTTCATTCTGCTGTTTCAACATTTAGTGCCCTCTCTCCTTGGGCAATCTCACCTGACTCACATTTAGTCATTTCTAGGGAGTTTGCGGATTTTAATTAAGACTAGATGTCAGAGCTATGGTGAAGGTGTATGCATATCATCTCATGTCTGAAGGCTCAGTAGGCCTGTCTC